>NC_059231.1:3945583-4193083 GCF_020615455.1 Coregonus clupeaformis
ACGGCAATGTGTCTCCAGTAATGTTTACTTTTTTGACGTTCTATGGCATCTCTCACTTTCCAAGCATATATGACCACATGTAATATTTTGGTAAGTGATGCAAATAGTGAACTATGTAGGGCCAGGATGTAAAATATATGTAGCTGCAGCAATTTCTCTTATCTGATATGGTAAGTAATGGGGCTTAATTTATAGCTCCCTAAGAGTTTGACGAACGGGTCCGTGAACGCGATTCCAGATATATTTACCTCTGAATAAACTGCCTTTATTACACCATATCCACATCCAGTAAACTTGTGATTATCAACACTAACCTCATCGTTGTGGCGGCGGACAGCTAGCCTGTATCCCTCGTCATCCAGTTGAGTGAGTGGCAATGTCTTTTTTCGTTCAGATTCAATTTTTGGAAAATCCTCGGGTGTAGGACTTTCCGCCTTTAGTAGAAACCTGTTGAATTATTAAATTTGGTCTGGGAGGTCCTAATTGTTTCGTTGCCAATTTATCTTCATTTGTTCGCCGACAAAAAGGAACTTCTTTCAAACAATCCACTCTTTTCTCAGTTACGTTCATGGTTACGTAACGATGACGCAAAGCGCCGTAAGTGCAAGCCCACAGACACCCATTGAGATTGTATTGAAGGCTCTGAAATTTGAAAAAATAGATTTTACATGGGAGTCTATGACAGAAGTTCTGGGCGATTTTCAATCTGACTGAAATCGCCCCAAAAGGGGGTGGAGCCATTTGAAGCACGACTTTAGCCTGATTCGACATTTAGTGGCAGTGTGGCACTGTGGCAGATCAGACGTATAGATTACAACACTGATAACTACTGTTGCCGTGATATAATTGATTAGAAAAAAAATCCCTTCCTTTTCCCGTTTGGCAGTGCGTCGCCCATATCGCCCTATTGAACAGGTCGTCCCTGCATGCTAGTCCATACAGTACATTCTAGTCCAAACATGCTAGTCCATACAACAACCAAGTGCTCTTGTCAACACAATGTGCATAGGCCTCAATACCTCTCTAGGCCCTCCACATGTGTCCCTACCCCTGTTGAAAATGTGACAACTTGACAAAGTGACGTCCATCGTCACCAGAGGGGAAACACTTCACTTCTGCTCAGGCAGGTATTTTTAGACGAGGAGATCAGCACGCTGCTAGAGGAGAGAGCAAAGACAGAAAAGGTTTCACTGCATGTGGCACGAAACCGACGGTTTGGATGTTTAGACTAACTTAGAATCATATCAACTAAAAGTATGAAGCATTTCTCTGGTCTATGAATCACCTGACAGAAAAGTCTGTTTGAAAACTAAATTCAAGGTTAATTTGAATAAAGGTTTGTTGAAACACATAATGTGAGAAACAGATTGAGATTAGAATGTGTTTGCCTAATGGCAAACTAAACTTTCAGTTGTGACTACATGCACATAGTGTACGACAACGTCTTGTTCCGTATTGCTGTATTGATATCTTATACACATCATTTGTACATCTCTGTAGTGTCCATGCATCAATGTTTGATAGTGTTTGCTTTATCTTGTGTCAAAATTGCAAAGAAACATGATGCATACGTTTAGATTTGTTTTATTAAATGCACTGATGGATTTCACACTATTCATGATCTCTTATTGATTCTCTATATATGTCTCCTCAATCCTTGCCAAATCCCCTCTGGAATAAGGTCAAATAATGTAAGATATGTAAGACGGCACATGATATGCTGCCATAGGCTTTTGATTCAGTTATTTGATATCAGAGAATGGCATTGGGCCAAATTGATCTATTATAGATATTCCAGTGCCACTCAGTAGACTTCCATTTCTCATACCACTTTCTGGCATTGTATTTATCATGATCATCTGGGAATTTTAAACATTTGGATTAAAGTTATCCAAACTCACTAAGGAACTCCGACCTCACACTTAGATTTTGCAGCAAAAATACACTTTACATCAAAATAACTGAAAAACGAAATACTGCATAGTAAGTGAAATACTGCATAGTAAGTGAAACTTTGCGGAGCTACCATATTCTATCTCAATCACATCATGTTGCTTGCTTAGCGACTACCGCTTCCTCCAAATTTAGCTCACACCAAGGTTCGAACCCAGGACCTTTGCCTCCCGAAATGTCTTACCAGCTATTCGGAGGCACAAATGGGGACACTTCAGGCTGAGTTTCATAAATCCCCATGTGCTACATTCACCCCCCAAGCTTACTCCACAGCAACCCCAGTGTTGGGCTGAGCGGGTTACAGCACCATTTTTAACTGCCGTCACGCTGCTTGCTTAGCGAGTACCGCTTCCTCCTGATTCAGCTCACACCGAAGACCTCTGCCCTGCTAGCACACGTGACCGCCCTCCCGAAGCATCTTACCAGTCGGCGCCACCTACAAGCTAGCTATTCGACGGCGCAAGTGTGGACACTTCATTCAGGCTGAGGAATGAGTCACACACATCCCCATGTGCTACATCAGCGCAGTCCCAACCCGGTGGGCACAAACTGGTTGAATAAACGTTGTTTCAACGTAATTTGTCAATGTATTGTGACGCAGAATCTACGTGGAAAATACATTGGATTTGTAAAAAAGTCATCAACTGTTGTTTTGAGGGTGTAATTTCAACCACAGGATTATGTCATCATGGCAATGTATTGTGACGCAGAATCTACGTGGAAAATACATTGTATTTGTAAAAAAGTCATCAACTGTTGTTTTGAGGGTGTAATTTCAACCACAGGATTATGTCATCATGGCAACCAAATTTCAACATAGACAAACCTTGTATAAAATATGTTGAATTTGTACCTTTAAAACAACGTCAGATCTTCAACATTATATCAACTTTCAGGAGATTTTTAAAAAACAATAGGCTGGGCACCACCTCCTACTGGAGAATTGATCTGTCTATAGCTAATCTTTGGTCTCCCATCCAGGGTTGTAATGAAGCCCAGCTCTGCTTAGCTGTGATATTTGTCACTGACTATTACCAATGTGCTATCGTGCAAATTATTGTTGAGAAATCTCTACTTAAACACCTTATAAATTGACTGTTGCTATCGAAGTCATTCTAAAGGGTAGGTTTAATAACAGAGCAAATTAAATGCAACCATACTTTATCACTCATGTATAATCAATGATGCTATTTAGGCCTACAGTAAATAGCATTTGCAAAATCATCAACAGCTGTTGTTTTAATTCAACCCAGAATTCAACTAAAAAATATACAATAAAATACGCCTAGGGTTTCAAGCTCTGGTTGATTTAAAGTGTAATGATATTTAGTGAAATTGAATTGTGTTTGGTTGTCAACGCAGCCGAATATCAACATTTGAAGGAGATTTATCTTCTGTTTGAATAGTACCATCTGTGCCACTGACTTAGTCTGGCTTTAATTCCAGTTTGTCTACAAATAAAATAATTGATATGTTGGATTCATGTCTCCATCTCAACCACAAATCTTATTTAAATAATAGGACTAAATCAAATCAAACTTTATTTAAAGCAGTGTTTCCCAACCATGGTACCCCCAACAGTACACATTTTCATTGTATCCCTGGACAAACATATCTAATTCAGCTCATTGGGGGCTCAATGATTAGTTGACTAGTTTAATCAGGTGTGCTTGTCCATGTAATGAATACTAAGGGAGAAAAATGGTGTAGATTCACAGAACCTTACAGTCCAGGGTTACAATAAAAATGTGTACTGTTGGGGGTACTCAAGGACCAGGGTTGTGAAACACTGATTTAAAGTACATTTCAAGTTTGATTTGATTAAGTGATTTAGATCTTTGGTTGAGATGGAGATGTGAATCCAACATATACATTATTAATTTGTAGACCAACTGGAATTATGGCAGACTAAGTCAGTGTTGACAACCATACACAAATTCAAAATCACTTTTGAAATACAATAAATAGCCTATTAACTTGTTGACAAATTAACACATTATATGTTAGATTCAAGTCTCCGACTCAAGCAAAAATAAATGTTAAAGAATGGGATTAAGCCAGTGGCTCAGATGGAACTATCCAAGCAGTACATACATCTCCTATAAATGTTGATATTTGGTTGCATTGTCAACCAAACACAACTCAATATTACTTTTGTAATACAGCAAATAGCCTAAAGTTAAGGCTATCTTACAAAATGAACGTAACATTCAACCTTAAAATGGGTAACACATCCCATGGTCACATTTTGAGGTTACAGTAACTATGAATTTCTTCTTATGTAATCATATAAAGCATGCATGTTAAATAAAGATAGCATGCATAGGTCGTCACAGGTCTGTAGAGATCTTCACAATTGCTTTAATAATTTGGCAGAATCTCAAACAGCATTGATCACTTGCACTATGTACTTTTAATGTAATCTCAACTACAATCCAGGTCATTTGGTTCTGCTGATGAAGCACAGTGATAACACATTAATCAGTTGTATAAATACAAAATATCTGACAACTTTTCTATGGTTTTAAATAGTTGAAAGCAAGTTGATAGGCATCTGGGTGACAACTAAACCAAAAATCAGACATTATTTTTGCATTGGATTTTGGTTGTGCTTTTAGATGCTTGAAAGCTTAGTGATGACACATTGGAAATTCAACTAACTTTTGGCTGTCTTTTTGAGTGGGTGAATATCAGTTGTAATCTCATTGTTCAACGTCTCAACCAAATATTACCCAATTCTCCACGTTGAAATGACGTGATGTGCCCAGTGGGAAGCCTCACACTCAATTATTCCTCGACCAGCATTATAATTCCAAGCCCCACATGGGAAGGGTTAATTAGAAAAGAGCTGGGAGAGCATGCATGGGAGCTGGGAGAAGTGCTGTACATTGTCAGTCATGGAGCTTAGTGCTCCTGTTCCACAGGAAGCAAACCTATGCATTGTTCTCCATCTACAGTATGTGAGAGGGCTCTTTATTTCAGAGGTACATTCAATAGGCAGGCACATTTTTTTTAACATCCCTCTAGAGTCCCTGAGAACAAATGAGGAGTCAGCGTTAGATCCTGCCTCGTTTAAGAGCTCAGATGAGCAGAAATGAAAAAAATCCACCCACAGCCCCAATTATCAGAAGAAAGAGACGCTCTATCGTCATTCATCTCATGCATGAGAGCTAATAACGTAGGGTGAGACGTAACAGATAAGGAAATTACATTTGCCACATGCGATCATTCATATCAGTCACAACATAACAAGGAAAAGGTCCATTCATTTTCATCTTTGTCATATCCAGATTGATCAAGAAGTTAGGAATGCAAAGTAGCTCTGTTTAAAGATTGCAATGTGCATAATTAACAGCAAATTGTCAAGGAGGGAGTGTTTTTGAGACTTGCAAAGTCTTTTGAAAGTGTCTTTCTTGAATCCTAAATCTGCATCACATCGAAAGGAATCACACATTTTCAAACCAAGATTATTCTCAGGGCGCACACCATTCAGGTAAACATTTCCTATTGAGCAGCACCTTGACATTGCTTTCTCCACATTAGTATTATAGCTCTTCATCCATTCACAGTCTCATCACTTGCCAAAAAGGACCAGACACCATATTGACTAGTCATCCTTTGAAATGTGCAATGGGATGAGAAATGTCCCAATGCCCTGGATTCCTGTCTGAAAAGACACACATAGAGACTACCATCATTGTATCCTGGTCTGAGACTCCATTACTCTACAGAGAGCTCATTCTCTCTCATCTTCTGTGTTTTGCAAAAAAGAACTGCCACGATTATTCATCCCTCCCCACAGACTGCAGACAGTATACCCAAATCTGCCCAGGCTCCAGTGCAGTCAGAGCAGAGCAGAGCCGTGTGAATATACTGGCCTCTCCACCCAGAGGGATCTTCTCCTCCACAAAGTCAGGGAGTGAAAACAGAAAGAAAAGGGTTGTAATTCTGAATCATTTATGGCCTTGCTTCAATGTCTCAATCAAATATTACCCAATTCTCCACTGCCCTTTCACACCTGGACAAAAGGAACACCTACGTGAGAATGCTATTCATTGACTACAGCTCAGCGTTCTACACCCTAGTGCCCTCAAAGCTCATCACTAAGCTAAGGACCCTGGGACTAAACACCTCCCTCTGCAACTGGATCTTGGACTTCCTGACGGGCCGCCCCCAGGTGGTAAGGGTAGGTAACAACACATCCGCCACGCTGGTCCTCAACACAGGGGCCCCTCAGGGGTGCGTGCGCAGTTCCTTCCTGTACTCCCTGTTCACTCATGACTGCATGGCCAGGCACGACTCCAACACCATCATTAAGTTTGCTGATGACACAACAGTGGTAGGCCTGATAACCGACAACGACTCAACAGTCTATAAAGAGGAAGTCAGAGACCTGGCCGTGTGGTGCCAGGACAACAACCTCTCCCTCAACGTGATCAAGACAAAGGAGATGATTGTGGACTACAGGAAAAAGAAGAGGACCGAGCACGCCCCCATTCTCATCGACGGGGCTGTAGTGGAGATGGTTGAGTGCTTCAAGTTCCTTGGTGTCCACATCACCAACAAACTAACATGGTCCAAGCACATCAAGACAGTCGTGAAGAGGGCACGACAAAACCTATTCCCCCTAAGGAGACAGAAAAGATTTGGCATGGGTCCTCAGTTCCTCAAAAGGTTCTACAGCTGCACCATCGAGAGCATCCTGACTGGTTGCATCACTGCCTGGTATAGCAACTGCAGCTTCATTAAATAGTACCCGCAAAACACCAGTCTCAAAGTCAACAGTGAAGAAGCGACTCCGGGACGGTGACCTTCTAGGCAGAGTTGCAAAGAAAAAGCCATATCTCAGACTGCTCATCTTAATATTTTATTTTTATTGGCCAGTCTGAGATATGGCTTTTTCTTTGCAACTCTGCCTAGAAGGTCAGCATCCCGGAGTCGCCTCTTCACTGTTGACGTTGAGACTGGTGTTTTGCGGGTACTATTTAATGAAGCTGCCAGTTGGGGACCTGTGAGGCGCCTGTTTCTCAAACTAGACACTCTAATGTATTTGTCCTCCTGCTCAGTTGTGCACCAGGGCCTCCCACTCCTCTTTCTATTCTGGTTAGAGCCAGCTTGCGCTGTTCTGTGAAGGGAGTAGTACACAGCATTGTACGAGATCTTCAGTTTCTTGGCAATTTCTCGCATGAAATAGCCTTCATTTCTCTGAACAAGAATACACTGATGAGTTTCAGAAGAAAGTTATTTGTTTCTGGCCATTTTGAGCCTGTAATCGAACCCACAATTGCTGATGCTCCAGATACTCAACTAGTCTCAAGAAGGCCAGGTTTTATTGCTCCTTTAATCAGCACAACAGTTTTCAGCTGTGCTAACATAATTGCAAAAGGGTTTCTAATGATCAATTAGCATTTTAAAATGATAAACTTGGATTAGCAAACACAACGTGCCATTGGAACACAGGACTGATGGTTGCTGATAATGGGCCTCTGTACACCTATGTAGATATTCCATAAAAAATCAGCTGTTTCCAGCTACAATAGCCTACACTGTATTTCTGATCAATTTTATGTTCTTTTAATGGACAAAAAAATTGCTTTTCTTTCGAAAACAAGAACATTTCTAAGTGACCCCAAACTTTTGAATGGTAGTGTACATATTACCTCAATTACCTCGACTAACCGGAGCCCCCGCACATTGACTCGGTACCGGTACCCCCTGTATATGGGGGCGGATGGTAGCTTAGTGGTTAAGAGCGTTGTGCCAGTAACCGAAAAGTCGCTGAATCTAATCCCGGAGCCGACTAGGTGAAAAATCTGTCGATGTGCCCTTGAGCAAGGCACTTAACCCTAATTGCTCCTGTAAGTCGCTCTGGATAAGAGCGTCTGCTAAATGACTAAAAAGTAAAAAGTATATAGCCTCGCTATTGTTATTTTTACTGCTGCTCTTTAATTATTTGTTACTTT
The DNA here is from genome assembly GCF_020615455.1 of Coregonus clupeaformis. Lineage (NCBI taxonomy): Eukaryota > Metazoa > Chordata > Actinopteri > Salmoniformes > Salmonidae > Coregonus > Coregonus clupeaformis. The sequence goes on from NC_059231.1 coordinate 3,953,500, forward strand.
TATTTCGTATTATTTGATATCGTATTTTTTTGTGCTTTTTTTGTATTCTTTCTTAATACTGCATTGTTGGTTAAGGGCTTGTAAGTAAGCATTTCACTGTTGTATTCGGCGCATGTGATAAAATTTTATTTTAGTTTGATTTGATTCACTTGTATTGGCATGGGGAGCTGCAAAGATGCACATCTAAATCATTAATTTTGTGAAAAGTAGACTTTAATGGTAAATAAATGGATTTCATAAAACTTTGCGAGGTTGGACAGTGAGATGATATCTGCCAGAAGAGAGCACAGCGGCTCTGTATTAATATTTTTTCTGAAAGCAAAAGCTTAAGAATCTGCATGTGCCTGTAGCCTTGAAAACTCCCTCACTGAAGGACAACAAGCAGCTGTAGCGTCTGCCCTCGGTACAACTTGCACTTTTCATTCTCAATAATCAATTCTTATCTGATTAAGTGTTAAGGTTATGTACACCACTTTGCCTCTATTTCATGTGTTTTTATGTTGTCTGGTCTTACATTGCTGCTGACTCTGACTGTGCTGGGGAGGGATGACTGGTGTGATGTTATTATTGATGCCGATGCTACTGCATGATTCTTGACGTAGTTGTTTCTCTGAGGATGAAAACAAAAACTCTGCTTTTAGTTGATGGCCTTAACACACATCATACGAGCCCAGGATCGAAAGGCCAGTGCTGACAGATTATCAATAAGACTATTATATGACTTGCCAAAGGAGATGACAACTTGAAAAAACAACAACTGGAAAACACAAAAACTGGAAAACAACAACTGGAAAAAACAACAACTGGAAAACACAACAACTGGAAAACAACAACTTGAAAAAACAACAACTGGAAAAGACAACAACTGGAAAAAACAACAACTGGAAAACAACAACTGGAACAAACAACAACTGGAAAAAACTACAAATGGAAAAGAAAACAACTGGAAAAAACAACAAATGGAAAAGAAAACAACTGGAACAAACAACAACTGGAAAACAACAACTGGAACAAACAACAACTGGAAAAGACAACAACTGGAACAAACAACAACTGGAAAACACAACAACTGGAAAACAACAACTGGAAAAGACAACAACTGGAACAAACAACAACTGGAAAACAACTGGAAAAAACAACAAATGCAAAAGAAAACAACTGGAACAAACAACAACTGGAAAACAACAACTGGAAAACAACAACTGGAAAACACAACAACTGGAAAACACAACAACTGGAAAACACAGGTTGTTGATTTCACAGTCTTGTGTTTTTTATTTTCAGTATCAACCCACTGGGCACACACTGGTTGAATCAACATTGTTTCCACGTCATTTCAATGAAATTACATTGAACCAACGTGGAAGAGACGTTGAATTGACGTGGTAATACATTTAGTTACTTTGAATGAAAACATTTCTGTATTTGTTTGCATAATAGAAGATGGTAACCGTTGTAAGAGTAATTGTTTTACAATGCTAATGACAAATTAACAATTAATATATTTTTTATCGCATCTAGGTCTAGAAGCGCTTTACATTGTATAGAAGTAACTATTGTTTATTCACTCACTGGTTCCTATAGCTACTGCTGTACATGGAGAAAAGGTTGTTCTGAACCAAACATTTCTTATTTTTCTCAAAACAAATCATTTTGGGGGCAGTGCTTTGTATCATACTGGTTCTACTCAGAAGTGCTATTTGCATAGATCTATGAATTGCCATAATTATGTCTTCCATAGTTTGTTTGTGGTCCTCTGTAGCTCAGCTGGTAGAGCACGGTGCTTGTAACGCCAAGGTAGTGGGTTCGATCCCCGGGACCACCCATACACAAAAATGTATGCACGCACGACTGTAAGTCGCTTTGGATAAAAGCGTCTGCTAAATGGCATATTATTATTATTATTATTTTTATTATTTATAGTAGCTTTGCCTTTCTCTTGTTGCCCTCTGCAAGTCAAGTGCTACCACATGGCAATGCTGCCATCTGGTGTATTTGTCTCTTACTGAGACCCACTCAGGAAGCCAGCACAACAGGCTTCAGTCTAAATACAAAAATATTTAACTAAATAGGATATCAAATGTAATTTGATAGATGGGTTGCATGTCATGGTGAAATGAATTGCAATTACACAATATCCTTGCTGATCACAATGGAAGGAATTTCCTGGGTGGCCTGCATGTTCTTCTTGATAGAGTCTGGTTTGATGTTCAGCACTCATCTGTTCCCATGGTGTTCTGCCCCAGCTCACAGCGGTTGAGTAATGAATCTCTTTTCCAAACATGTTTCCTTCACTTGATAGCTGGGCTGGGTTTAGCCGTGGGGATCCAGCACAACACATCTTAATGACGCAGAGAAGCGGCAGACTCCAGACTCCAGGATCCAGGCAGCTGGCAGCATCCTCCTGCTCTCTGTTGGGTTTACACAGTAAGCATGTGACTAAATGAGACGGAGTGGAATAAGGTCTAGTCAATAAGGAGTGCAACACTTAATGATGGTGGTTGAAGTCAGAGAAAACAGACAGCTGGTGTGTCTGTCATTGGCTAGTCTACTGTAGACCTGGGTGTTCTGTAACCCCGTCGTACTATCGTGAGTGTTGTTTATTGATGCGGTGCCAAGGCTTCCTCATCTTTCAAATCAAATCAAAGTTTTTTGGTGGCGTACACAGTTTAGCAGATGTTCTAGCGGGTACAGCGAAATGCTTGAGTTACCAGCTCCTAACAATGCAGGAAAAATCTTTCCTCTGCCATGACTTCCATCTGTGTGTGACTGTGACCAGGCAGGGTGGGAAGTTGGCTCTCTTCCTGCCACTGTGTGAATTATTCACACCGCCATTGTCAGAGCGGCCCTCACGTGTCAACAGGTGCACTAGAGGGGAGTGGAAGGGTGGAGGGGTGGAGGGGGAGTGGGACAGACCAGCCCTTATTTTCAGAGGTTGACAGATGGATCAGGTCAGCTGTCTGGTCTGTCTGCTCCGTGTGGTTCGTCTGCTGGCAGTCTGGTCTCAAACCAGACAGATGCTACATGGTGTGCTGAGTTTTACAATTAGGCTACCACAGACAACAGGTAAGGCGTGGATTCTTCGTCTTGATTTTCGCTTAATAGTGTGCTAAAAGCAGTTATTGTTCCTGTCGCTTTGTATGTTTGACAAAACTGTCGTTAATTACAGTAACACTCTAAACCAGCACAAGGTATATTCAGCACACAGTGTTTCAACAGCTATTGTTTTTAGACAGGGTAAAGTATCTGATGTTTGTCTCAGCCTTGTGGGAGTAGCGTTCACACAAACACTAACAAATAATTCAACGTCATATCATTTTTCAGGGTATGTTGCAAAATGTATGAGCCCTTGCTCTTTTATTTCTTTCAGCAACAGGATGGATTCATCCCATTGGTTCCTTTTCCTCATGTATGCTATCACTTTTCCATTGAAGAAAACTACTGCTTGCTATGACGGGTGCAGCTGCCTCACAGATATCAAATATATAAACTGCTCGGGTGGGAATCTCACCACTCCTCTTAGGAATGTCCCCCACAACACAGAGTACCTGGACCTGTCCAGAAACCTGTTGACAGCGCTCCAAGCAGGTTCCTTTGGAACCTTGTGGAGCCTGAGGGTGCTCCTTTTAAAAGAGAACAACATCAGCCATGTAGCTAACGGAGCTTTCTCTACCCTCCATCGGCTCAGGAGTCTGGACCTGAGCCGTAACCGCCTTTCTACCCTGGGGCCTGGCTTCTCCCTGGGCCTTGAATCCCTAACCGAGCTCCTGCTGGATCACAACCATCTTACCGTCCTGGAGAGTGGGACCTTCCACAGCCTGGACAGCCTCCAGAAGCTGGACCTGAGCAGCAACCTCATCTCCACAGTAAAACCCAGAGCCCTGGGCTCCCTGACAGCCCTGCGCCAGCTCCACATGGAGGGAAACCATCTCACCTCCCTGGGCTCCGGCCTCTTCTCCACGCTGCGCTCCCTGGAGGTGCTGGTCCTTCGGGGGAACCTGATCAGATCCACTGAGCCAGGAGTCTTCACCCCTATGTCTTCCCTAACTCTGCTGGACCTGGCCCTCAACCACCTAAGCACCCTGGGCTACAGGACCCTGTTGAGCATCCACACCCCCAGCCTCCACGTCCTGTTGGAGGGCAACCCCTGGCACTGTGACTGCGACCTGCAGAGGGTGTTCAGGAAGCTTTCCAGCATCCACAGGATCTTCCTGGATGACTACCAGGAGCTGAGGTGCAGCCAGCCCACCGAGCTAAAGGGCAGGTCCATGGGAGAAGTGGATGATGAGCTGTGTGTCGGAGAGACCGTGACGGTGCTCATTCTGACGGTCACCGTGGTGATCACTGTGGTAGCTGCCATTATCATGGCGGAGAAGAACAAGAAGAATAGCATGGCCAAGGACTGGGAGGAGAGCGTGGGGCTGGACACCTACTGTGACAATTACAATTAAGGCTGTCACCTCCGCATGACACAATAATGAAAGCTCACTGCACCTCAGCTCCCAATGTAGTTAAAGATCTGATTAACGTCGTGGATCGCAAGCAGATTTTCTTTGATAACTATAACTATCCTCAAAGAGATTAGCCCTCTTAGTTTGTAGAATAGGAAATCTTGTATCGATTCCTTATATAAGGCAGTGAAATACTTTTTTTGGCAAGTTACTATTTCGCTGTGACAGTTGACATGGCCACCATTAGGGGCAGGATAACTAACCCACTGCATGCCATATGACTGTACTTTAGGAAGGCAATCATTACAGTACAATAAGAGAAGAGTTTACAAGTGCAATGTGTTTGGTGCTTGACAAATTACAATCATGCATATTTTATGTAATAATTGCCTACACCTCAAAATGGCAATGTTGATACAGATATCCTTTACAGTGCCTTCAAAAAGTATTCATACCCCTTGACTTATTCCACATTTTGTTGCATTACTGCCTGAATTCAAAATGGATTAAATAGATTTGTTCTCTCACCCATCTACAAACAATACCCCATAATGACAAAGTGAAAACGTGGTTTTAGAAATTTTAGCAAATTTATTGAAAAATAAATACAGAAATATCTAATTTAGTACATAAGTATTCCCACCCCTGAGTCAATACTTTGTAGAAGCACTTTTGGCAGCGATTACAGCTCTGAGTCTTTCTGGGTAAGTCTCTAAGAGCTTTCCACACCTGGATTGTGCACCATTTGTGTATTTTTAATATTCTTCAAGCTCTGTCAAATTGGTTGTTGATCATTGCTAGACAACTATTTTCAGGTCTTGCCATAGATTTTCAAGTAGTCAAAACTGTAACTCGGCCCCTCAGGAACATTCACTATCTTCTTGGTAAGCAACTCCAGTGTAGATTTGGCCTTGTGTTTTAGGTTATTGACCTGCTGAAAGGTGAATTCTTCTCCCAGTGTCTAGTGGAAAGCAGACTGAACAAGGTTTTCCTCTAGGATTCTGCCTGTGCTTAGCTCCATTTCATTAATTATTTTTTTCTCCTGAAAACCTCCCCAGTCCTTAACGATTACAAGCATACATATAACATGATGCAGCCGCCACTGTGCTTGAAAATATGGAGAGTGGTACTCAGTAATGTGTTGTATTGGATTTGGTCCAAACATAACACTTTCTATTCAGGACAAAAAGTTTAATGCTTTGCCACATTTTTTGCAGTATTACTTTAGTGCCTTGTTGTAAACAGGATGGATGTTTTGGAATATTTGTTATTCTGTACAGGCTTCCTTCTTTTAACTCTGTCATTTAGGTTAGTATTGTGGAGTAACTACAATGTTGTTGATCCATCCTCAGTTTTCTCCTATCACAGCCATAAAACTCTGTAACTGTTTTAAAGTCACCACTGGCCTCAAACGGATTCCTTCCTCTCTGGGATCTGAGTTAGGAAGGACACATGTACTTTTGTAGTGACTGTGTGTATTGATACACCATCCAAAGTGTAACTAATAGCTTCACCATGCTCAAAGGGATATTCAATGTTTGCTTTTATTAATTTTACCCGTCTACCAATAGGTGCCCTTCTTTGCGAGACATTGGAAAACTTCTCTGATCTTTGTGGTGGAATCTGTGTTTGAAATTCACTGCTCGACTGAGGGACCTTACAGATAATTGCATTTGTGGGGCAGAGAGATGAGGTAGTCATTCAAAAATCATGTTAAACACAATTATTGCACACAGAGTGAGTCCATGTAACTTATTATGTGACTTGTTAAACACATTTTTACTCCTGAATTTATTTAGCCTTGCCATAACAAAGGAGTTGAATACTTATCGACTCAAGACGTCAGCTTAAAATTTTTAATGAATTGCTAAATTTAAAAAAAAATACTTTGATCCACTTTGACATGATGGGGTATTGTGTGTAGGCCAGTGACAAAAAATGTCTATTTAACCCATTTTAAATTCAGGCTGTAACACAACAAAATGTGGAAAAAGTCAAGGGGTGTTGCAGTTGTCCATCTGTCTTCGCAGTTGCTTTGGCAGTGAACTCCATTATAATTAAAAAGAGTTGTTTTGGCAGTGAACTCCATTATAATTAAAAAGAGGAAGAAAGAGATGCAGGTGGAGTCATTTCTATTAACCAACCATGTACTGTATAATGCATTAATAATAAATGTATAATGCTTTTTATTTAAATAAACCGTGTCATTCGAGCCCTGGATGCTGATTGGCTGAAAGACGTGGTATATCAGACAATATACCACGGGTATGATTCAAAACGACTTGTTTACTGTTCTAATTACGTTCTAACCAGTTTATAATAGCAATAAGGCACCTCTGGGTTTGTTGTATATGGTCAATATACCACAGCTAAGGGCTGTATCAAGGCACTCCGTGTTGCGTCGTGCAGAAGAACAGCCCTTAACTGTGTTATATTGGCCATATACCACACCCCCTCGGGCCTTATTGGTTAAATATCACACATAATGCTATAACCATTCATTACATGACATCCTTTATTGGTTCATATAGTCTAAACACGCATTGCACACAGACAAGATTAATTGAATGGGTTATCAAGGGTTTTAAGATATCAAATGACCTTTTTCCCCCCACACCTTAGCAGTTGTTTTAATGGCATTCTGATTAGAATTGTGTTAGTCTGGTACTAGTATCTGAATTATTTATCTTACTCCACTTCAGCCTGCATGTTTTAGCAATCATGGCCCATATCGCTGTTACCGTGTCCTGGTTTGCTCCCATCCAGCATGTTTCAAAGCTCTACGTTGCCTCTCAGAGTGTGGTCAAGGTGTATCCATTAATTCCCACAACATTACATAATTAATTCTGCTGATTTCGAGTCAGATATATGATTAAATATGGCGATATTAAAAAATGCATATTTGAACTAGGCCTGCATTACATTTACATTTACGTCATTTGGCAGACGCTCTTATCCAGAGCGACTTACAAATAGGTGCATTCACCTTATAGCCAGTGGGATAACCACTTTACAATGTTTTTTGGGGGGTTAGGGTAAGGGGGGGGGTAGAAGGATTACTTTATCCTATCACAGGTATTCCTTAAAGAGGTGGGGTTTCAAATGTTTGCATGGAATCTTAAAAATGTCAACAAATGAACAATTGAAGAAAGCACCCTGACTTATCTTGGAAAGTATTTCATAGATTTGTATGTCCAACTAAATACAATCCAACCAAATTAAAATGTATATTGGTTTTATATTAGTAGGCTACCTTTTGGTGACCAAACACCAGCTGAACTAACTCGCGCAGAGGTTGGTGTAATATGTTATCTCAACAACAGAGGTCACTAAAGATGGTCTAAACCATATGTTTTTATACAAAGGCTTCTCTGACTAAATAGTGCACCACCCAAGATTACCACTAGAGGGTAGAAGATCTTAAGGTCTGAGAGGCATAAAAGTTCTACCTGTATTCCGGGAGCAGGTGGTGCTTCACTTCCTTGATTCTGTTGCTGCTACCTTGGAATTACAGGATGATCCAGATCAAGCGACGTTAAGGAGAGTTTGACACTGGTACAACTCGGCACAACTTGGGCACGACCACCTGTAAAACCCAAAACCAGCGGTTCATCCACTTCAGAGGGGACAATACTAACAGGATGTCCCATTCACACAACATGTGGTCCTCTGTAGCTCAGCTGGTAGAGCACGGCGCTTGTAACGCCAAGGTAGTGGGTTTGATCCCCGGGACCACCCATACACAAAAAATGTATGCACGCATGACTGTAAGTCGCTTTGGATAAAAGCGTCTGCTAAATGGCATATTATTATTATTATTACAACAACAACAACCCACGTGAGGGCAGGCCATACAATATCAGATTTTTGCATCATGATAATTTAAACCTTTTATTGGCCACCATACTATTTGGACTCAAATGCCAACAACAACAACAAAAACAGTCAGATTAGACGCCAAGCCATTCAGCGTAGCCTCTGTCCTTGTCTCCCAGCTGACAGGAAAGAAGATGACTAATCAGGTACGTATGGTGTTGTCTGAGGAAGGATGGACTGGAATCCTCACAACACTCAGGCAGACAGACAGGGGATTGAATGTTGTCTCTAAGATTAAGATTGAGGCAAACATGGGAAATCACTGAGATACCCAGTCAATGTAAAGTACCAGTCAAAAGTTTGGACAAACATTTTACATTTTACATTTTAGTCATTTAGCAGACGCTCTTATCCAGAGCAACTTACAGTTCGTGAGTGCATACATTTTCATACACACCTACTCATTCCAGGGTTTTTCTTTATTTTTACAATTTTCTACATTGTAGAATAATAGTGAAGACATCAAAACTATGAAATAACACATATGGAATCATGTAGCAACCAAAAAGGTGTTAAACAAATCAAAATGTATTTTATATTTGAGATTCTTCAAATAGCCACCCTTTGCCTTGATGACAGCTTTGCACACTCTTTGCAAACCCTTGAATGAGTAGGTGTGTCTAAACTTTTGACTGGTAGTGTATTTACATATATACACTACCGTTCAAAGGTTTGGGGTCACTTAGAAATGTCCTTGTTTTCGAAAGAAAAGCAACAAAAAAAAATTCTCCATTAAAATAACATCAAATTCATCAGAAACACAGTGTAGACATTGTTAATGTTGTAAATGGCTATTGTAGCTGGAAACGGCTGATTTTTAATGGAATATCTACATAGGCATACAGAGGCCCATTATCAGCAACTATCATTCCTGTGTTTTAATGGCACGTTGTGTTTGCTAATCCAAGTTTATCATTTTAAAAGGCTAATTGATCATTAGAAAACCCTTTTGCAATTATGTTAGCACAGCTGAAAACTGTTGTGCTGATTAAAGGAGCAATAAAACCTGGCCTTCTTGAGACTAGTTGAGTATCTGGAGTATCAGCAATTGTGGGTTCGACTACAGGCTCAAAATGGCCAGAAACAAATAATTTACTTGTCAGTCTATTCTTGTTCTGAGAAAACAAGGACATTTCTAAGTGACCCCAAACTTTTGAACGGTAGTGTATATTTACCAAAAAATATATGGAGGATTGGAAATGATGCAGACAATTACATTGAAGGAAGCCACAATCTATCTGCAATATTACAGCTGATCTACCCACTAAAATATATATGTCTATATATATATTATTACTCAGATCACAGATCAGAGAGAGAGAAGTCGGACTTAAAGCATTATGGAGAAATGTCTACAGAGACAATCACAAGAGCAGACTAACGAGCCTGTTGATGTTTCCCATGGTTTCATGCTAGTCTACAATAAGCTCACTTAGGCCATTCAATGTTATTTATCTGGCTATAAGAGGCCCTTCACTCTTGTGTTAGTTTAATGGACAAGCGACCACAGCAGAATCCACCACAACAACGTCTAGGGGAATAATTTGGTCTCTCTGGGTCCCAGGAGTCAGAGTCAAACAGTGGGGAGAAACACCCTCTGCAGCCTGGCCAAGCTCGTTACAATTAGGACCAATAATAATTTTCCCAGGGCATTTAACTCAACCATAGCCAGCAGACATGGCACTAACTCAGAGGATGGATATGAGTAGGTCAATGCCAACCCAACAGAAAGTAGTGGCATGGCCTCTATTGAGTATTGATGGACCTGAGGAGTACCACAAGCATCTTCCCTGCACACACACGCGCACACCTTCGATTGTAAGGACACCTGAAGAAAAGTGTACGTAGAATTGTCATGTATTCTGGTACTTCATCCTACACAGCCTATTGTTTACATTGAGATGAACAACATTCCATTACATTCCATGACATTCTTAGGCTGTGAAGTGTGGTATAATGTAGTCTACTTCCTGCCTTGTCCACTCCTGAGCCAGCAATATGTCACTCTATCATAGAGCCGGGCGATGTGGACAAATATGTATATAATGATAAATTGATTGAATTATCACGATAACAATAAATTGAATGATATGTTTATAACATTGATGTGCACCACAGTATTTTTTGTATATTACCCTTAAAACAACTGCTACTACTTCGAATGTTGTAGCTATCAATTGTCACATTAACAATCAACCATAGCGAACTTATTTCATTTATTTCATAGGGCCCTATAGATTGTTTATGGTAATGAACGATATCAGCAAACTGTCCACGATAAGTGGTCTGTTTGGTCGATGTCAATAATTTTCGGTTTATCATCCCAGTTCTACTCTATCACTTCATTCCTCTCTCTTCCTCATGGTCTGTGCCTGGCCATGGGATCCATCTTTCATAATCCTGTATCCTGGCCACCAATCTGACTCTCCAATTACACTAAGCTGTCACTGTCACCATGCACGGTGGGATAGCTCTGTTGTTGTTATTGTGTTGGTTGGGTTATTCCTGCTGTGATTTGGCTGGCTGCGGAAGCTAGGATTCAGCATGACTGTGTGTACCAAGATATTGGGCAAACATGTTGTTGGAATACACTACTTTCAAATTCATTGAAGGTCCAAATGCTCAAAGACTTGAATCAGAGGTTTCAGTGTTACAACTACCATTCTGTTTTCTTGCTCTGAATCTTCCCTAAATGTCTAGAGGTGCATTAAGGACTGTTTCCATGGAAATCCAATTGGCCACCTGTACCACGGTAACCTTTACCGTGCAAAACATTGTGGCTAGGCTCCCTATTGACTTATACACTGTGGTCTATTCCCTCTGAACTTGTCGGGCAAACAGAAGAGAAGGCAGGATGAAGACAAGACGCTCAAAACGTTCAAATTATTTGACTTCTCACCAAGATGGGGCCTGGGTCTGGGACTTTCTATTGTCACATACTGTCAAAAGGAAATGTCACACCGCCGAAGCCAAATGCAGCCTGAGTGTAACCGACATCAAGCCATAGGCTGAATATTGACTCAGTTAGCCCCTTGTCTCCGGTGTCCATAGCAACAGCTGAGGAGGTAGTTGTCACAGCTTGTTTGGCCTCAGTGGGCTAACATGTTTCCTCTGAAAGGCCCTTGTTTCCACATCGGGTCAGAGAGAGCACTGAGGAGTGGAGTTAAGTTGGAATGCCCTTGTGTCCAAAGGCTGAGATTCCATTCTTGTTTTGTTATTGTAATAGTATGTGTGTTATTTTACATGACCAGACATAAGCTATGTATGGACGTTTGTTTGATGTACTGTTATTAATGACGTTGAAGACGAGTCTGTAAATATGTAGCTTATCCAGGTTGTTGCCCTCGTTAGCCTTTTCTTATTTTTCAGGATGACTTTTATTTAATAGTGCATTGATTTGGTATTCAGGAAGTGAACCCATTTGGCAACAGGAACCAAAGGAAGTGTCCTGCTACTGCAGAGACCACGCTTGATCTATAATCACAATCTATCAGCAGGATAAAAAATTAATACAACTCTTTGGCCTTCCCACACATCTCTAACCTTTTCTTTCAAAAGCGTTCAGCAAATAGTCCTAATGCCGCTCACTTGTTTGCAGATGATTGTGAATGCCATTAGCTCTTTCGCGTTTATCACACCGGCTAAATCTCTACAGGGTAAACTAAGTGTTTTAGTGACTGGAGGAAATAATAAAGCACTGTTCTTTTTAATGTACTAACACATCAATATATTTTTCTTATACAAGGAGTACTGAACCTGTGTGTGTGTGTGTGTATGTGTGTGTGTGTGTGTGTGTGTGTGTGTGTGTGTGTGTGTGTGTGTGTGTGTGTGTGTGTCTCCTTGTTGAAGAGGTCCCTGAACAAATCCCCGGCCTATGAGGCCCCTGGTGAGGTGAAGAGTTTGAGCTCTTCCCGTCTCCTGTGAGAGCGCTTGAACTCCAATTTCCTGAGAGATGCTGTACTTCTGCTAGTCCTGTGATCAGAATTTCAATGATTTTGGCCTTGCTGCGAGCTTGGAGATGTCTCATATCACCACTCAGTGATTGTCTTAGGCTATATGCACAAAATTAACAGACTGCTTTCGAGTAAGGGACGGTGATGGATAAAGAGGAGTGCAAGTTTATATGTTTGCTTTTACTGGAGTATGATATTGAACTATCATGGGCAAACACTGATCTGATGATTCTTCCCCTTGCAGAGTTAACATCTGGCTGTCAGTTTTTCCTTGAAATGTATTGTGTAATGTATTGTGATGTATTATGTAATGTATTGTGATGTATTATGTAATGTGAAATGTATTATGTAATGTATTGAGATATGTTATGTAATGTATTGTACTATATTGTGATTTATTATGTAATGTATTGTGATGTATTATGTCATATATTGAGATGTATTATGTAATGAGATGTATTATGTAATGAGATATATTATGTAATGTGATGTATTATGTAATGTATTGAGATGTGTTATGTAATGTATTGTGATGTATTATGTAATGTATTCTGATGTATTTTTATTAGTCATTTAGCTGACGCTCTTATCCAGAGCGACTTACATGAGCAATTAGGGTTAAGTGCCTTGCTCAAGGGCACATCGACAGATTTTTCACCTAGTCGGCTCGGGGATTAGAACCAGCGACCTTTCGGTTACTGGCACAACGCTCTTAACCACTAAGCTACCTGCCGCCCTGTATTATGTATTATGTAATGTGTTGTAATGTATTATGTAATGTATTATGTCATGTATTGAGATGTATTATGCAATGTATTGAGATGTATTATGTAATGTATTGTGATGTATTATGTAATGTATTGTGATCAAGTACAGTGCATTCGGAACGTATTCAGACCCATTGACTCTTCCCACGTTTTGTTACGTTACAGCCTTATTCTAAAATTGATTAAATTATTTATTTTTTCATCAATCTACACATACAGTACCTCATAATGACAAAGTGAAAACAGATTTTTAGACATTTTTGCAAATCGATTAAAAATAAAGACAGACATACCTTATTTACATAAGTATTCAGACCCTTTGCTATGAAATTGAGCTCAGGTGCATCCTGTTTCCATTGATCATCCTTGAGATGTTTCTACAACTTGATTGGAGTCCACCTGTGGTAAATTTAATTGATTGGACATTATTTGGAAAGGCACACGCCTGTCTATATAAGGTCCCACAGTTGACAGTGCATGTCAGAGCAAAAACCAAGCCATGAGGTCAAAGGAATTGTCCGTAGAGCTCCGAGACAGCATTGTGTCGAGGCACAGATCTAGGGAAGGGTACCAAAACATTTCAGCATTGAAGGTCCCCAAGAACGCAGTGCCCTCCATCATTCTTAAATGGAAGAAGTTTGGAACCACCAAGACTCTTCCTAGAGCTCGCCGCCCGGCCAAACTGAGCAATTGGGGGAGAAGGGCCTTGGTCAAGAAGGTGACCAAGAACCCAAAGGTCACTTTGACAGAGCTCCAGAGTTCCTCTGTGGAGATGGGGGAACCTTCCAGAAGGACAACCATCTCTGCAGCACTCCACCAATCAGGCCTTTATGGTGAAGTGGCCAGATGGAAGCCACTCCTCAGTAAAAGGCACATGACAGCCCGCTTGGAGTTTAACAAAAGTCACCTAAAGGACTCTCAGACCATCGGTAACAAGGTTCTGTGGTCTGATGAAACCAAGATTGAACTCTTTGACCTGAATGCCAGGCGTCACGTCTGAAGGAAACCTGGCACCATCCATACGGTGAAGCATGGTGGTGGCAGCATCATGCTGTGGGGGTGTTTTTCAGCTGCAGGGACTGGGAGACTAGTCAGGATCGAGGAAAATATGAACGGAGCAAAGTACAGATAGATCCTTGATGAAAACCTGCTCCAGAGCACTCAGGACCTCAGACTGGGGGCGAAGGTTCACCTTCCAACAGGACAACGACCCTAAGCACACAGCCAAGACAACGCAGGAGTGACTTTGGGACAAGTCTCTGAATGTCCTTGAGTGGCCCAGCCAGAGCCCAGACTTGAACGCGATCGAACATCTCTGGAGAGACCTGAAAAAAGCTGTGCATCGACGCTCCCCATCCAACCTGACAGAGCTTCAGAGGATCTGCAGAGAAGAATGGGAGAAACTCCCCAAATACAGATGTGCCAAGTTTGTAGCGTCATACCCAAGAAGACTTAAGGCTGTAATCGCTGCCTAAGGTGTTTCAACAAAGTACTGAGTAAAGGGTCTGAATACTTACGTTTTTTAAATATTTTTTAAATTTGCAAACATTTGTAAAAAACAGTTTTTGCTTTGTCATTATGGGGTATTGTGTGTAGATTGATGAGAGAAAAAAAATACATTTAATCCATTTTAAGATAAGGCTGTAATGTAACAAAATGTGGAAAAAGTCAAGGGGTCTGAATACTTTCAGAACGCACGGTGTACCATTAATATGTGAATGTGTAGATTATCTGCAACATAAAAATATGTGGTTGCACACTTTCGTCCTCACTGTCCTCTGTGGTATTTGACAGTAATACCTCCATTACATACTGTATCTGTGGCACTTCCACATTTGTCATTGTAGTATAGCGCATAGATCCCAGAGGATTGACAGAAGAGGGTTAACGTAAATGTAAAAGCAGCTGACTGAAATTCTTATTACACTTCCTCTATTTTCCAGTTACTTAAAAAGTCAATTAAAAAGTCCATTATCTTTTCATTTTCCAAATGTAATATAAAAACAAATGAATTTCATCCTCTGTGTTTTTGTTGTCATTACATTTGTTTTTTTGTTTGTTTACTATTTTCATCTATCTGGTTTACGAGCTGTTTATGGAATTGAACCATTGTTTTTCTCTAACTCCCCAAGGTGAGGTTTGATGCCTCTCCATTCTCTTTATTCCCATTTGTCCAACACTGAATGTCACCTAAATGTGTTAATACTTTTTTATATTCATGAAATCCCGCTTTATCCGCTTGGACCAATTTAATTGAAATTGCAATGGAGCAAAGTATGTGGATATTTAGTAGAAAATACTGAACACAAATATAAACGCAACATGCAACAATTTCAAAGATTTTACTGAGATTTTACACCAGTGGGTGGGTCAGAATGACTTTTTCCCCACAAAAAATAGCTTTATTACAGACAGAAATACTCCTCCTATCAGCTGTCCGGGAGTCTGGTCTCAGATGATCCCACAGGTGAAGAATTCCATTCCAGCCATTACAACAAGCCCATCCTCCTATTGCTCTTCACACCAGCCTCCACTGCTACTGGTGTGTGGATGTTTGGGTCATGCTGGTGAGGACTTCCTCAACTTTTTTAAAAGATTTTTTTATAGTCATGCTGAGACAAAGGGCTCGATTCAATCAGATCCGCTTTAGCCAACATCCGCAAAGTGATTGTTTTCACAATGTCAGAGGTGGAACTTTGTTTGAGCTGTCATATCCACAAGTGGCTCCTGGCATTATACCTAAAGCGGACATTGCTATTGGCTGCACGGAGTCGCATTAAGAGAAATCCCATGCAGCCTTGTTTACAAGTTCGAACACTGGAATGTGAGATATAATCTACATTATTTAGTTTAATGATCAATTTGAGTGTAATTATTTCTATATAACCTACACTTTCTCGTACTGAACTTCTAACGCGAGTGGGGTGGATGCGGCTTTGTGACAATGATCGCAAGAGCAGCTGCTCACCGACTTGAAGGCTCCAACGCAGTTCCACCTGTCCCACTCCATCATCAAGTTCGTTGACAACACGACAGTAGTAGGTCTGATCACCAACAATGACGAGACAGCCTACAAGGAGGTAAGCACTCTGACGGTGTGGTGCCAGGTAAACAACCTCTCCCTCAATGTCAGCAAAACAAAGGAGCTGATTGTGGACTTCAGGAGGAACCAGGCTGGACACGCCCCCATCCTCATCAACTGGGCCACCGTGGAGACAGTAAAAAACATCAAGTACTTTGGCGTACACATCTCAGAGGAGCTGAAATGGTCAAACCACACGGACACCGTGGTGAAGAAGGCACGACAGCAACTCTTTAACCTCAGAAGGCTGAAGAAATTTGGCCTGTCCCCGACGGCCCTCAGTGTTCTACTCGGCAACCATTGAGAGCATACTGTCGGGCTGCATCACAGCCTGTTCTCCCCACTTCCATCACGCAGACGCAGACGCAGACAGTACTGGAGCATCATGGCTAAAACTAACAGACTGGCCAATAGCTTCTACCCCCAGGGCTGCTGAATAGCCACCACTAGTCAGCAACTTGCTCCCCCCTCCTGCCCCCCCCATGAAAACACAGCCATGGAAACACAGCCACATTTGAGGGATTACAAGAATTCAAACTAGGGGATGGAGCGAGGGAGTTGAAGAAAGAGAGAGTGATATATACATATATACTGTGCTGTTTGAAAGTATGTGAACCCCTTGTGCAATTACAGATTTTTTCAGTTTTTACCATGAAATCTTCATTTAATCAGAACCAGTCTTTTTGATCTGACATAACAGGTTTAGATTTACCAATACCATAGGTTGGTGTAGAGAAAATCATGCGTGTAGTAGAAAAACAAAATTAAAAAGGAATTAGTGCAGGTGCAAAAATAAGTGAACCCCAAGTTGCATTGGTTAAATGAAGTAGGTAAGTAGAATCAGGTGGGTAAATAATTAGCTACCAAATGAACCAATCAAAGGAGAGATTGTTAGGAAAGAGTTTGGGCGGGACTCTGATAAATAGAGATAAGAAACCTGGTCAGTTTGGTGTTACCCATCCAGGTGAATGTAAAGCACTCCATGCCGAGAGGAAAGGAGATCTCAGAGGACATCAGGACGAGGGTAGTGAGAGTAGTCTGGGGAAGGCTATAAAATCATCTCAAAAAGATTTGAGCTCCATCAGTCCACTGTGAGGCAAATAATTTACAAATGGAGAGCATTTAACATGACAGCAACTCGTGGACGCCCTTCTAAAATATCCCCAAGAGCCACAAGAACAATAATAAATCAGGTAAAAGCAACCCACACATAACATCTAGATATTTGCAGACCTCCCTTGCTGCGTCTCAGGTAACTGTGAAGACAGCTTGTCTGTCGAAACGTTGGTTATTAGGATATTACATTATTGCATCTGAGCTCCTAGAGTGTGCGGCTTTCCTTTTCTTTTTCAACTGTGCATTCTTCAACAATAAGAAAAACACTGAATCGAAATGCCATTCATGGGAGGGTTGCTAGGAATAAGCCTCTGCTGTCAAAAAAGAACCAAACTGACCGTCTTAACTTTGCCAGAGACCACCTGGACAAACCTGAAGGTTTCTGGAAGTCCATTCTCTGGACCGATGAGTCCAAAATTGACCTTTTTGGTCACAGTCAACACCGCTATGTTTGGCGAAAACCCAAAACTAACTACCACCAAAATAACCTTATCCCAACAGTCAAGCATGGTGGTGGGAATGTCAAGATCTGGGGCTGCTTTTCTTCCTCTGGACCTGGACGACTCCACATCATTAAGGGAACCATGAATTCTGAGGTATACCAGGAGATTCTTGAGCAGAACGTCAGGCCATCAGTCAAGGAGCTAAAGCTGGGCCGAAAATGGGTCTTCCAACAAGACAACGACCCAAAGCATTCAAGCAAATCTACCAAGATTTGTGTTTTGGATTGGCCAAGTCAAAGTCCTGACTTAAATCCAATCGAGATGCTGTGGTAGGACCTGACGCAGGCAGTTCATGCCAGACACCCCTCAAACCTCACTCAATTGGCTGAGTTCTGTAAGGAGGAGTGGGCAAAAAACCCTCAAAACAGATGTCAGAGACTGATTACTGGCTATAGGAGACGTTTAGTCCAAGTTATCACTGCTAACTGAAGTGCCACAAGCTATTGACTGAAGGGGTTCACATATTTTTGCACACATCAAATCTGAGTTTCTGTTAAATAAACCACTTTTGTTAAATAAACAATAAAAATATATATATTTTTTGTTTCTGTCATTTACTTGGAATGTCTTTATTATGAATTGGGGTGTAGATAATTATTTTATATGTTTACTTTTATGTTTTATAGCAAAATAATGACCAGCCCTGTAGGGGTCACATACTTTCAAGCAGCACTGTATATGTATGTATAGATGGGGGGAGAGAGAGAGAAAAAGGGGAGAGAGAAACATGGAGAGAGAGTGAGGGGAGGAGAGAAGAGGGGGGGGGGGGGGAGAGAGAGAGAGAGAGAGAGAGAGAGAGAGAGAGAGAGAGAGAGAGAGAGAGAGAGAGAGAGAGAGAGAGAGAGAGAGAGAGAGAGAGAGAGAAAGGGGGTGGGGGGGGGAGAGAGAAAGAGAGCTTTAGGTATGTGATAAATTAATTTGGAGATTATATTCTGCCATTGGCCAATGAACTCCAGAGCACTTCTAAAACTCCAGAGCACCTCTAAAACTCCAGAGCACCTCTAAAACTCCAAAGCACCTCTAAAACCTCAGAGCACCTCTAAAACTCCAGAGCACCTCTAAAACTCCAGAGCACCTCTAAAACCTCAGAGCACCTCTAAAACTCCAGAGCACCTCTAAAACTCCAGAGCACCTCTAAAACTCCAGAGCACCTCTAAAACTCCAGAGCACCTCTAAAACTCCAGAGCACCTCTAAAACCTCAGAGCACCTCTAAAACCTCAGAGCACCTCTAAAACTCCAGAGCACTTCTAAAACTCCAGAGCACCTCTAAAACCTCAGAGCACCTCTAAAACTCCATACTGTGTGAGGAGAAGTGAACAATCAGGACTCTTAAGTGTTGACTCTCTCCTTGCTCCATAGGGGGGCAAGCAAAGCCTTGGGGATTCCTCAATCAATATTTAATGTTGTTTTTCAGCATTTCAAGGCAGGCCATTTTTTATATTTATTGCAAAGCGATAACTGCTTTTATTATTATTTTGAAAAGTGTCCCAATATCATCTGCTTTAAAGCATGTCCGCTATATCGCAGACTACTTACGTGAGAGGAGACTAAGGCTGCGTTCAGACAGGCATCCCAATTCTTGATCATTTTTCCACTAATTGGTCTTTGACCAATCACATTGGATTTTTTCACATTAGCTCTTTTTCAGCACTTTTCTGATTGGTCAAAAAATACCAATTCATGAAGAAAAAAATTCAGAATTGGGCTGCCTGTCTAAACGCAGCCGTACAGAAACCTTTGGAGGTTGTGGAATGTTTTACTCTGCATTGCTCAGTAGTACAGCAAGGTATTGTGTGTGAATCTTATTCTACAGTACCTTGTAAATGGCCTAATTCAATTAGAGTAAAGCAGGAAGTTGAGAAAAGCATTATGTGGGTTGCTTATCAATGGCTGTGGAGAGGTTGGTGTTCCTGTTCTTTGTGTGGCTGCTTCCACCTTTTCTTCCAGACGTGGTACAGTAGTTTCCCTCTCTTAGGTTATGCCAGATGTAATTATGTTAATTTTTTTTTAATGGCCATGTTTACAGTTGTTTTGATGGTTACCATTTACCACTTTAAAAAAAAAAATATCCTCAAATTCAGCTATGAAATGTGGTATTGAATATGCTATGGCTGGAATGTCATTCAACAATTTACCAATTTCACACAAACAATCCTTTAACCTGTAGACGTTAATGTTAATGTTAATGTTAATGTTTATTATTTACATTAATGTTAATGTAATGTAGTACGACTACGAACTCGCAGGACAAGAACTGATACCGAAAACCGAGTCAAAGTGAGTGATGACACACCCAGTCAATGCTCCAACATAAGCAAAACCATAAACCAGTTTTGACGACATGACAGAACATGTGCTCCCACTACGTGTAATTCTGGCCATGCACACATTGCCCCTGATCAGTTTCACCTCCTTGCAAGGGTCACAAGACAAAAGTAAATATGTATTATATTTATAAATAGGCATTGCTTATGGCTTTGCTAGTCATGAGGCCTTTATTCCAGTTGCTTATGGTCTGAGGCATGTGATGTTTTCACGTTTTAATGTCACATCCACAAGTACAGTGAAATGCCCATAACAGTGTCAGTTATCTACCGGTATAATGGCTTTATTAGCTAATCAATCACACAACTTCTAATAGACCAATCACACAACTGACAATCATTTTATCTGAAATGCAACATTTAATGTGTGAAACAAGACTAAGATCAACTGGATATCAACTTGAATACCACACTCTCTCTGCCAAGTTGTCTTAGTTGTCCCACCCAGAAACGCTTTCATTGAATTGAATTTGGATTGAATTGGGCCCTCAGTCCATAGAAATCGAATAAGTATATATCTATGCCTCAGACTGCATCAGGTGTCTTCCTGCTCAGTGTCATCTCTGCCTTATTGCTGCCACATGCCTGCTGTTGTATGTTTAAATAGCAGTTCTGTCACTCAGGATGTGGAGTCAGATAGGCAGCCAGGCTCCACTCTCTGGTTGATTAGACACTGGCTCCCAAAGCCAATTACTCAACACATCCCTAACTCCTCATCTATCAACCGACCCAGCTGATTTAAGATGTTAAAGTGATGCTCTCAAACGTTTGTATCATTTCAGCCAGTAGTTTTGAAAGTGGTGCTCACGAGCCCAAAAAAATGGTTTGTGTGTACTACGTCATCAAATTGTGTACTACGTCGTCCATTTTGTATGATATGTTACGTCCTGCAATTTTTAGCAATTCTTATGATATGATATGATATGCTGCTAATGTCTAGTTGATTAGCCTACATGTCACATTGGTTTTGCAAACCATATAGGCTTAAGGCGTCTGCATATAGATTCTGTTTGCTCCTAGGAATAAGCGAATGTCTGTGCTTGCATACTCCCAAAAAGGCCTTCGCTTGCAAAACGAGAAAGAAAGGCAGTATTAGTGTTGTTTGTCCCTCTTGAGACACCGTAGCAACAACACAGCCAGTACACTTCCTCAAAATAGTCTAAATTAATCTAAGATAAATCAAGAAATCTGCAATTCATTTTGACGTTTTTGCAACATTTTACATCCAGCTAAGAAGTGAAAAAATGTGCATGAAAACTAGTCGTCTGTCGTTGAATGACAACAAACACGTCATTGAAGAATCCCGTCCATAGTTCCCACTCCTACTAGGAGTGGCATTGTTGACCAATCACAGACGAAGGGGCGTAGACTTTGGCTACCGAACTTCGACTTGCCTCATGAAAATTTTTTGTCTGCGCGAACAGACAAAAACACAAAAACGACACAGAAAAGTCACAAAATCTTGTCATAATATTGTATATGAGTGAACCAGCACAACACATTTTGACTGGGACGCATGTGACAGCCTTTAAAGGCCCAATGCAGTCAAAATAGTGATTTTCCTGTGTTTTATATATATTTCCACACTATGAGGTTGGAATAATACTGTGAAATTGTGAAAATGATGATAATGCCGTTTTAGTGTAAGAGCTGTTTGAAAAGACCACCTGAAATTTCAGCCTGTTTTGGTGGGATGGAGTTTTGGCCTGCCTGGTGACATCAATTAGTTAATAGACCAATACGAAAGAGATTTCTAAATCTCTCTGCCAATAAAAGCTAGTTTTCAGTTTTCCTGTCACGATCGTTAGACGGAGTAGACCAAGGCGCAGCGTGATGAACGAACATATTTTATTATCGTCAGTGATAATACAAACAAAACAATAAACGATGACGTGACGTCCTAGGTTAAACAACCAACACGGAACAAACCAAACGGAACAAGATCCCACAACTATTGTGGGAAAACAGCCTGTATAAATATGGCTCCCAATCAGAGACAACCAGCAACAGCTGACACTCGTTGCCTCTGATTGGGAACCACTCTGGCCAACATAGAAATAGAACACATAGAACTAAAACACAGAAACACAAACACATAGAATCTACACACCCTGGCTCAACATATAGAGTCCCCAGAGCCAGGGTGTGACAGTACCCCTAAAGGCGCCGGACTGCGACCGCGCCTCAACATAAACCAAACAGGGGAGGGCTGGGTGGGCATTCCTCCTCGGAGGCGGTTCCGGCTCCGGGCTTGCCCACCACCCTCCAATAATCCCCCGTAGCGCCCCTGGTCCGGTCTGGCCCCGCTGGCTGGAGCTGGACTGGACATCGAGGAGCGGATTGCTTAAGCTC
The DNA here is from genome assembly GCF_020615455.1 of Coregonus clupeaformis. NCBI lineage: Eukaryota > Metazoa > Chordata > Actinopteri > Salmoniformes > Salmonidae > Coregonus > Coregonus clupeaformis. The sequence goes on from NC_059231.1 coordinate 3,975,925, forward strand.
CGGTGTGGAGCAGCTGACCGGTACCTGACCAGGCACCGGTGACCCAGGCACGGGTTGTGCCGGACTGACGATGCACACCCCCTGGCTTGTGCGTGGAGCAGGAACCGCCTGGACCGGGCTGACGATGCGCACCCCTGGCTTGGTGCGTGGAGCAGCAACGGGCCGGGACCGGTTGACGATGCGCACCCCTGGCCTGGTGCGTGGAACAGGAACGGGCCGGACCGGTTGACGACTCGCACTCCCTGGCTTGGTGCGTGGAGCAGAACGGGCCGGACCGGGCTGACGACTCGCACCCCTGGCTTGCTGCGTGAGCAGCAACGGGCCGGACCGGGCTGACGCACGCGCACCCCTGGCTTGGTGCGTGGAGCAGGAACGGGCCGGACCGGGCTGACGACTCGCACCCTGGCTTGGTGCGTGGAGCAGAAACGGGCCGGACCGGCTGACGATCGCACTCCCGGCCTGGTGCGTGGAACAGGAACGGGCCGGACCGGGCTGACGACTCGCACCCCTGGCTTGTGCGTGGAGCAGGAACGGCCGGACCGGGCTGACGACTCGCACCCCCTGGCTTGGTGCGTGGAGCAGGAACGGGCCGGACCGGGCTGACGCACTCGCACCCCTGGCTTGGTGCGTGGAGCAGGAATGGGCCGGACCGGGCTGACGACTCGCACCCCCTGGCTTGGGCGTGGAGCAGGAACGGGCTTTACCGGGCTGGACGACTCGCACTCCCTGGCTTGGTGCGCAGTGGCAGGAACAGGCCGGGCCGGCTGGCGACGCGCACCGTAGGCTTGGTGCGAGTGGCAGGAACAGGCCGGGCCGGGCTGGCGACGCGCACCGTAGGCTTGGTGCGAGTGGCAGGAACAGGCCGGGCCGGGTTGGCGACGCGCACCATTACCTTGGTGCGGGGAGCAGGAACAGGCCGGGCTGGGCTGGCGACGCGCACCGTAGGCTTGGTGCCAGTGGCAGGAACAGGCCGGGCCGGGCTGGCGACGCGCACCGTAGGCTTGGTGCGAGTGGCCGGAACAGGCCGGGCCGGGCTGTCGACGTGCACCATTTCCTTGGTGCGGGGAGCAGGAACAGGCCGGGCTGGGCTGGCGACGCGCACCGTAGGCTTGGTGCGAGTGGCAGGAACAGGCCGGGCCGGGCTGGCGACGCGCACCGTAGGCTTGGTGCGAGTGGCAGGAACAGGCCGGGCCGGGCTGGCGACGCGCACCGTAGGCTTGGTGCGAGTGGCAGGAACAGGCCGGGCCGGCTGGCGACGCGCACCATTACCTTGGTGCGGGAGCAGGAACAGGCCGGGCTGGGCTGGCGACGCGCACCGTAGGCTTGGTGCGGGGAGCAGGAACAGGCCGGGCCGGGCTGGCGACGCGCACCATTACCTTGGTGCGGGGAGCAGGAACAGGCCGGGCTGGGCTGGCGACGCGCACCGTAGGCTTGGTGCGAGTGGCAGGAACAGGCCGGGCCGGGCTGGCGACGCGCACCGTAGGCTTGGTGCGAGTGGCAGGAACAGGCCGGGCCGGGTTGGCGACGCGCACCATTACCTTGGTGCGGGGAGCAGGAACAGGCCGGGCTGGGCTGGCGACGCGCACCGTAGGCTTGGTGCGGGGAGCAGGAACAGGCCGGGCTGGGCTGGCGACGCGCACCGTAGGCTTGGTGCGAGTGGCAGGAACAGGCCGGGCCGGGCTGGCGACGCGCACCGTAGGCTTGGTGCGAGTGGCAGGAACAGGCCGGGCCGGGCTGGCGACGCGCACCATTACCTTGATGCGGGGAGCAGGAACAGACCGGACCGTACTGGAGACACACACCACTGGCCCTACGCAGGGATCTGGAACGGGCCGGACCGGACTGGTAACACACCCTAGTACCTCTTGCCGTGCCTCTACACCTTCCTTCCCCTCTTTGACCAGTGGCCCCCGTAACCTGGCGGCCTCCTCTGCCAACCTCCCAATTCGCCCTGTGGCAGCCTCCTGCTGCCCAGTCGCCCATGCCGTGTGCCCCCCCCTAAAAATGTTTTGGGGTTGCCTCTCGTCCGTCCGACGACGACACTGTTGACGCCGTTGCTCCTCTCTCGCCAGGGCCTTAATCTTAGCCCATGGCCCTTTTCCCCCGAGCATGTCCTCCCAGGACCACCCTTTGCCCACCTGGGCCATCGCCAACCTCTCCAGCTCCTTTCCCGGCGCTTCCTCCCATGTCCAGGCTGCCTGCTCCTGGACACGCTGCTTGGTCCTGGTATGGTGGGATCTTCTGTCACGATCGTTGAATGGAGTAGACCAAGGCGCAGCGTGATGAACGAACATATTTTATTATCGTCAGTGATAATACAAACAAAACAATAAACGATGACGTGACGTCCTAGGTTAAACAACCAACACGGAACAAACCAAACGGAACAAGATCCCACAACTATTGTGGGAAAACAGCCTGTATAAATATGGCTCCCAATCAGAGACAACCAGCAACAGCTGACACTCGTTGCCTCTGATTGGGAACCACTCTGGCCAACATAGAAATAGAACACATAGAACTAAAACACAGAAACACAAACATATAGAATCTACACACCCTGGCTCAACATATAGAGTCCCCAGAGCCAGGGTGTGACATTTCCCCTCCGCACTCAGACCACTCCCAGACAGTCCTAGTAAAATGTTTGCAAAATTCTTGCTTGCATTTTTTCTTTTTTTTGGTACTATTTTAATTTAAAACAATCACAGTAAGATACTTCATTGTTACCCAGAAATTATTTGATATTGAGTTTAAAATGGCTGCATTGGACCTTTAAAGACGCCCATATACTAGGTTTGGTTTGCCTTATACTCCCTTAAAAGATCTTCGCTTGAAAATCAAGAAAAAATAGGCAATATTACTGTTTGTCCCTCTTGAGACAAAGTAGCAACAACATAGCCAGTATACATGCTGTGTTCAAAACAACTGGGAACTCAGAACTCGGAAATCTCCAACTTCCGACTTCAGTGCGTTCAAGACAATTTGGAACTCTGAAAAAAACGAGCTGGGAAAATTCGTTTTGAACAGTCATCCAACTCGGAGTTCCAAGTCAAAAACTCTGGGATCTTTCTATAGCTCTGACTTTCCAACCTGAAAATCAGCGCTGTCATGATTTGACAAAAACAAAAAAAATCTGAGTTCCCAGTTGTCTTGAAAGCACCAACACTTCCTCAAATTAGCCTGAAGATAAATCAAGCAATCTGCAATTCATTTTGACAGTTTTTACAAGGAGGTCTTAGTTGCACAATTTTACATCTAACTAAGATGTTTGGTGCAGTATTTATCAAGTGCAAAATGGCCATGAAAATTAGTTGTCTCTCGTTGAATGACAACAAACACTTTATTGAAGAATCCGGTCCATAGTTCCCACTCCTACTAGGAGTAGTACTGTTGACCAATCACCAACGGAGGGGCGTAGACTTCGGCTACCGAACTTCGACTTGCCTCAAGAAAAAATGAGGCGTGCGCAAACAGCGGGAAGAAAACCCTGCTGAAACCAAAACGAACAAAAAAGTCACAAAATGTGGTCATAATACTGTATATGCGCAAACTGTTTCGACTGGGAAGCATGCAACAGGCTTTATCACCTCCCTTGTCCGTCAGACACAGGTTGGGGGCCCCCTGGAGGTTGGAGGACCTCTGGCAAGGGCCCTGCATGCCCGTTCGGTAATCCGGCCATGGGTAGGCTACCCTTCCTTCCAGTTATCCTCACCCCCACCTCCCCATTAACCCAGAATAGGCAATAAACTATATCCTAGCCTACACTGCAAACAAATAAAGTATGTCATCTAATGGAATTACTTCAAACTTCCAAGAACCTGTTTCTTCTCCTCTCAGGCATAAAATAGATTGGTTGGATGGTGTGATACACTGAGAATAAAATGCAACCAGCCATTACCAAGACCAGTCATAGATAGGCTTTAGCTCCTGATGAAGGCCTACTTCACACATCTGATTTTGACATCCAAAGGGTCTGTTTATGAGAACTATATGCCTATTGACCTTACAAATCTCTTATGTGGTATTTTCAAATAGTGTAGTATGATGAGAATGAGAGTAGTATGCCAGTCTATTAGATTTTTTCTTTACATTAAAGTGTAGTACAGAGAAAAGTAATCTGAAACTCCTAAAATTACATCATATCCATATGCAACTACTCTGATCCACGCCCCTCCCTCGCGGTGACATCAGCAGGGTCCTGCTCTCGCTCTCTCTTCCCATCGCCAAAGACTCACAAAGGAGTACAACTGGATAGTAGGAACTCGCAAAACTACGCCCGTCTGATGCATTTATTTCAAAGGACTTATTTAAGAGACTTTTACTAGGTGAGCTAAGATTTTTAAGTTCTTATTCCCATGTTTTCAAATGTTAAACTTATGCTCTCATCCAAACAGAAGTGCTCGCGTCGACAAAGCAGTTTGCATCATCTAGTTGCGTTCTCATAGTTTAGGAACCTCGTTAGCTCATTTATGAATAACTTTTAAAAATTCAGAGTGGGGACCGTAGTTGTGACGTTCTTTTAATGGAAATTATTGTAATTTTAATGGTTGATAATTTTACGAGGCGAGGGGGCAGTGCAGCCACTTAGCTGACCAAAGGTGGGTGGGTTTTTCTGTCTTTGCGGTGCTAATTTGTAGCTCTACCTACATTGTTTATTTTTACCACCACATGCACCCTATAAATCACTAAAACACTATCTCTCTGCCACCGCTCAAGTTTTGCTCCCAATTATAAAAGCAGTTTTGCCTTCTTGAATAATGGCAGTCATAAATTGTCGAAATTGTCTCCACTCTCCATCACCTATTGAACACAACAATTTAAAATGTTTTAAGAGTGGTGCATTCGCAATATTGATGTACTGTATGTGGCAGTCGGTGCCGATTAAGATTAGGGAGGACGATTTTTTAATGAGCATGGCCTTATTTCTATTACAGCATATTGGATGACTGTCATTCATATTCCATTCACCCAGCTCAATGTATCATCGATAGGTTTAGGCTACTCGAATATTCCCTATACCCATCATGAGCATTCTACAACCTAGCCTACAACTGAAAGTTTATAATGTAGGTGAACAGGTCGAGATCTAATCAAGGTGACACATTCAATACTGCCTTGTATACTTTTGCGTGAATCGAGCTGATCTGGTGTGTTAACATTAGTCCAAACAGTTAAAACGAGAGTTTCTATTGGACAGATTCAAATAGGCCCCTCCCTGTTTCATTCCGTTTGCTTCCGTTTAAGAAACATTTTGGAACAGAATCGGCGGAATGAATACACCCCTGATCACCCCTGCGCAGCACACAGTTCACTTTCATAGCAGCCACATACAGCATCATCACTTTGCTCAATGTATAATTCCTTCTTGCATCTACTCTCTTCCTCTCACCTTTTCCCTTTGCTTGTGGACTTCAGTGCACAACACAACAGCTGTCTGTGACCAGGCGCAAAAACCACTTCAAGCCAAACCTTCATACCAGAACCGCTAACTGCTACAAAGCCTACATCATTGTCACTACTCATTAGTGTCGTGGCAAGGAAACAAAACACAAAGCGGATTTAACTTCTTTAGGAAAACACCCCTAATGTTCGATACAAACATAATTGTGTTGTCATCCAGAGTCACATTTATTTTCCAAGCTATAGCACCCAATATTTTACATACAGCATATTTTTTTTATGGACCATAGAGTTTGGTCTGCTTCGTGTTTTTCATTTTTGCCATGGAAAAAATATTGCAATTCTGGTATCGTTCCGGTTCTAGTTGTAACCATATTAACATTATAGTCAACAAACTACAACTAACGCGTTAGTAAACCCACGATCCAATAGCATTCCTCTATGTTTGAGTCGGGTTGTTGAGTAGGCTAAAGTAGCTGCCCAAGTAAGGGAAGGTAAAATAAGAACAATAAAACATACAACAAAATATAGCTAGCGCTCTCTCTCTGCTGCTTCTCCTTCATTTTAAAGAAATTAATTTGTTAAAATCTGTTCAGCTATTGTGTTTCTCTATCTGAGTCAACTACTCACCACACTTTATGCACTGCAGTGCTAACTAGCTGTAGTAAAATCTTTCAGTGCTAGATTCCTTCTCTGATCCTTTGAATGGATGGAAAACATGTCAGTTCATACTGCAAGAGCTCTGATAGGTTGGAAGACGTCCCCCAGAAATCGTCATAACAAATCTATGGAAGGGGGTGAGAACCACGAGCCTCCTAGGGTTTTTATTGAAGTCAGTTTACCCAGAGGAGGAAGGAAAATAGCTGTCCTCCGGCTACACCGTGCTGTTGAGGCTACTGTAGAACTTCATTGCAAAAAGGTATTTTAATCAGTTATTTGGTGATGTGAATATATTTAGGTTAGTTTTATCTAGAAAGGATAACTTTTTTTTTAAAATGTTTCACAATTTTATTTCATGAAATTCACTTAGTAGGATGGTCCTTTCCTTCCTCCACTGATGCAATCAAGTCTCCCCCTCCATTTAAAAGTTGGTCAAACGGCACTGGCTCGCATGCGTGAAATTCGTTGCCATGGTATCAAACAATCCAACTCACACAACGTAAATTAGGAGTTTGAATAGGAGTGAATTTGTGTCATGGGGATATGGTGCACTTTCTCCTGTTAATGTGAAGTTTTCCCGATCTGCATTCAATATTCCCTCGCGAGTCTCTGCATTCTATTTTAAAGCCTTGCTCGGGGAGAATAGCTTAATTGGTCAGAATGTTCATTTATGCATTAAGCTCAGGGTGAAATCTCACAAGCCTTGTAATCTGTTTACTCATCACTCTCCTCATTGAGCAAGGCCTTGAGGAAGGCTTCAGTCAATGTGCTTCTAAATCAAATCACATTTTATTTGCCACATGCTTCATAAACAACAGGTTTAGACTAACAGTGAAATGCTTACGGGTCCTTTTCCAACAATGCAGAGTTACAGATAAAAATAGAAATAGTGACATGAGGAATAAATACACAGTGAATAACAATAATGAGTAAAACATAACATGGCTGTATACAGGAAGTACCAGGTAATAACATGGCTATATACAGGAAGTACCAGGTAATAGCATGGCTATATAAAGGAAATACTAGGTAATAACATGGCTATATACAGGAAGTACCATGTAATAACATGGCTATATACAGGAAGTACCAGGTAATAACATGGCTGTATACAGGAAGTACCAGGTAACAACATGGCTATATACAGGAAATACCAGGTAATAGCATGGCTATATACAGGAAGTACCAGGTAATAACATGGCTGTATACAGGAAGTACCAGGTAATAACATGGCTGTATACAGGAAGTACCAGGTAACAACATGGATGTATACAGGAAGTACCAGGTAACAACATGGCTGTATACAGGAAGTACCAGGTAACAACATGGCTGTATACAGGAAGTACCAGGTAACAACATGGCTGTATACAGGAAGTACCAGGTAACAACATGGCTGTATACAGGAAGTACCAGGTAATAACATGGCTGTATACAGGAAGTACCAGGTAATAACATGGCTATATACAGGGAGTACCAGGTAATAACATGGCTATATGCAGGGAGTACCAGGTAATAACATGGCTATATGCAGGGAGTACCAGGTAATAACATGGCTATATGCAGGGAGTACCAGGTAATAACATGGCTATATGCAGGGAGTACCAGGTAATAACATGGCTATATGCAGGGAGTACCAGGTAATAACATGGCTATATGCAGGGAGTACCAGGTAATAACATGGCTATATGCAGGGAGTACCAGGTAATAACATGGCTGTATGCAGGGAGTACCAGGTAATAACATGGCTATATGCAGGGAGTACCAGGTAATAACATGGCTGTATGCAGGGAGTACCAGGTAATAACATGGCTATATACAGGGAGTACCAGGTAATAACATGGCTATATAAAGGGAGTACCAGGTAATAACTTGGCTATGTGCAGGGGTACCAGGTAATAACATGGCTATATACAGGGAGTACCCAAGCCTTACTTACGATTCAGTACTACACAAATTGGTTTAATTATTTATTTACTAGCTAATAAAATGGGAACACAGGATAAACATACACACTCTGCACCGGTTATTGACTGGAGAAAACAGGTCCCTAGCGGAATGACAACAACATGGCTGCTTGTTAACAAGAAGAGATGGAGAGAGAGAGGGACAGAGATAATACTTTGATACATTAGAAACTACGCTCACCTACTGCACCCATATACTTTGAGTAAGAAATCATAAATGTATTTACGTGCAAGGCCTGGTTCGCCGTGTATCTCTTTGTGGACAGGACCTCCCTGGAAAAGGAGTTGGGCCTTCTCGCGGCACGCTTGTAAGGCTCTGATTGTCCAAAAAGTTCCAACAAGTATTCTACTGTTGTTCTCTTCTTTGTAGTGGTCCAGTGTCCGATGACTTGTCGTGTAGTCCTGAACAGAACTACAGAGTTGATTTTCCTTCCATTCGCTCTTGAAGATGCTTCTTTGAAAATAGGCTAGCCAGCCGTATTGATGATTCCCAGTGGGGTGATGGCGTAGCGTAATAGGATGAGCCTACTTAAATTCGCTTTCGAAGATACTTTACTTAGGACAGCTAATCAGCCGTACCAGTGATTGTCCGGGAGGGGAGTTTATTATCTTCACCTCATGTTGAGATTCAAAGTTCCAACCATTTTAAACGTGTAGCTGCCACTTTCACGTTATCTGGTCTGATATGTTAATTCCTTTACCCATCTGTATACACTCTGCACTAAAAGGGGCGGATCCGTCAGGCTGACACGCTTTCTGACCTCACTTTGGGCGGTGACTAGTAACTGTGACTAGTTATGAAAAACAATTCTCATATAAGTTCTCAAATCACATCCCTCTTTTAACAAAAACACTTTCATCATTTTTCATATTATATGCCCAAAGCATAGGATGGACACTTCGTACATGTAGTGGGTATACTTTCCAAGTTACAGTATTTCCTATATAACATTTTTAATGACATCACAAAATAACAAACAGAATGGATCGCCTCTGACCATTCCCCACGTTATACGTTAGGAATATTATTCCAGTATTTGCTAAAGTTTCAGCTGAAAAAAAGTATTGTTGAAACAAAGACATTCCTTTGGGGATCTTGAGAGGGAGAGCCTGGGCTTTCTTGATGTACGATAGGGCGTGAGCTGTTAACCCCCCTCTACGGGTCTGATTAAAGTTATTAATTGCAAACCTGATCTGACCTATTTGGATTCACGTGAACTGTCATGACAGTGGGTAGAGACCAGTGTGCGTGCATAGAGTCAGTGCAATAGAGTTAGTATTAAAAAGAAAACAAGGGTCAATGCAGGTAGTCCGGGTAGCCATTTGATTAGCTCTTTAGCAGCTTTGTTTAGCAGTCTTGTGGCATGGGGGTAAAAGCTGTACGGGTCCTGTTGGTTTTAGAGAACGACTGATATGTTTTCTTTAAGGCCGATACCGATTTCTGGGGGTCAAGGAGGCCGATGGACGATATTTTAGGCCGATATTCAATAGCGTTCAATTTGAACATTTTGATGACAACATTTCCCAGAGATAGCCATGTGTGCATTAATGCATCCATTTAAAAATCAAACAATACATTTGATTTTGTTTTGATAAACTGGGTAAATTAAGATGGCATGTTCAATAGGAGTGTGTGCATGCATTGAGTTATTGAGCTTGTTTTGGCTGATGTGTGGAGTCTATGGTGCTACAGATAACAAACAATATGTTTGCCTTCCATTTGGGACTTCTATTAGCCTACTGATTAAAAACTTTTGCATAGAAGCATCACTCCAGCATGTCACGTCTGTATGGAAGGACATCATATAGGCACTGCTGTTAGTTTGGGAATATAAAATAACATCTATTCAATGCAAATGGGTCCAACGTAATGTCGTGATTTGTGATCACGGATGTGATTGGGAAAACATTTACATTTTTTTGCTGTCAGGATGAAATTCAAAACAACTAAATTGGCTAGTTCAGCTATATGTCAAGAAATGGGCAGGTTGTAACTTGATCCTACTGCTACGATTGGATAAAACTAGGCTGTAACGCCGCTTCCTTTCACATCTCTTTCCATTGCTCATACCACTTGGTGCTATTTACTGATACTATGAGAACTAGCTCAATGGTGAAGACATTTACTACCAAGCCATAAACGTGCCTAATATCTTACTAAACATATATTCTTCATTTGTAAATGATGTCTGAGTGTTGGAGTGTGCCCTGGCTATCCGTAAATAAAAAACAAAACTAAAAAATGTTATTTTTTCTGGTTTGCTTAATATAAGGAATTTGAAATGATTTGAACTTGATACTTAAGTATATTTTAGCGATTACATTTATTTTTGATACTTAAGTATATTTAAAACCAAATACTTTTAGACTTTTACTCAAGTAGTATTTTACTGGGTGACTTTCACTTTTACTTAAATCATTTTCTATTAAGTTATCTTTACTTTTAAAGTATGACAATTGGGTACTTTTTCCACCACTGCAATTACGGATACGATTGCGGTTGGTCAGATCAACACATCAGTAAATAGCTAACGTTACCCCGCAAGTCAGATGGCTCGTTGCCGAAAAAGGTGCATGTTCAAAATTTTAACCAGCTAATGTTAGCTAGCTACGTTGGCTATCTGCTCCTATCTGATATCTTAGCACCATGTTTATCTAGCCAGCTAGCATAATAGCTAATATAGCTAGCTAGATAACACCACAGATGAAAGGGTTAGTTATCGTTATATTTTCTAACAGGTCACATAGGTACAGTATCTGCTTAGCTAGCTTGCTTATTGCATGGATGTCCAGGCATGTTGACACGAGCCTTATTGTTAGTGAATTAACTAAACTAATATTTGCAACAGGAGTTCGAATTTGGTCACTGTGTCATTTCATCAATTTCTCAATACTGCACCTTTCTGTTGGAGAATGAGCTCTCTTGATGCTTGCTGATGATTATCTAGACATTCTAGACATTCCTCGGCATTGTGCAGTGCTCGTGGCTCAGGCGGTGAGTGGCGGCTGGCGTAGCAGCAGTTTTGCTATGTAGAGGGGCTATCGGCAAAGCCAATAGACAGGGGCCGATAGACTTTAAAAGGCGATTATCGGTCGTTCTCTAGTTGGTTCCAGACTTGGTGCACTGGTACCGCTTGCTGTGCGGTAACAGAGAGAATGGTCAATGGTGGCTGTGATTGGTGCTATTAGGGAGACAGTCCTAATAGTAAATTAAAAAACAGTAGCCATGGATGACTGCTGTCATTGGGCGGATTCGATTATGCTGAGCCGCGGATTACCGGTCTATGGCCCGTGACGTGAACGGGCAAAAGCGGCGAGGGAGGAGCGCCCTTCTCAATAATCTGCGGCGCTCGGTCATGTTGTCAACAAGGCAGCATGGTGCATCGTCCAGAATCGTACAACTTCTCTTTTCCATAAAATATATGTTTGAATTTTCAAATTAGTTTTCATTGGGAAGGCAGATACAGCGTTTTCATCAAAAGCAGTCACTTTTGCATGTGAAAACACAGAATCCTACTCATTATTCCAGGTGCTTAATTACTTCAATTTTGTTTTGAGCCGACTTCGCCGTGGGCTTTGAACGGTGCACCTGGCTCAAGCCCGGGAGGCAGCCCGGTTCCAAAACCAATGCAATCAACTTTCACCCGGTGCAAAATATGCCTGCCTGCTCAGATTAATCTAATTCCCTCATTCCTGTCCTCTGTTATATTTATTTACTTTAACCTATCTGCATTAGATGGACTCCTAGGAGAATAATAATCAGCCTTTAAAGTGTGCATAATTAAAATCTGCATGCGGAACAGCATATCATCTCAAATGCTTGTCTTTTCCCATCATACGGTCAGTCACCTTCAAGCTTCATAATTAGTACAAAATCTCTACAAATGTATTTTGCACAGCTGTTCATTCATCTTTATACACTGAACAAAAAGATAAACGGGTTGGTCCCATGTTTCATGAGCTGATATAAAAGATCCCAGAAATGTTCCATATGCACAAAAGGCTTATTTCTCTCTGATTTTGTGCACACATTAGTTTACATCCCTGTTAGTGAGCATTTCTCCTTTGCCAAGATAATCCATCCACCTGACAGGTGTGGTAGATCAAGAAGCTGCTTAAACAGCATGATCATTACACAGGTGCACCTTGTGCAGGGGACAATAAAAGGCCACTCTAAAATGTGCAGTTTTGTCACACAACACAATGCCACAGATGTCTCAAGTTTTGAGGGAGCGTGCAGTTGGCATGCTGACTGCAGGAATGTCCACCAGAGCCATTGCCAGAGAATTGAATGATCATTTCTCTACCATAAGCCGCCTCCAACGTCGTTTTTAGAGAATTTGTCAGTACATCCAACCGACCTCACAACCGCAGACCACATGTATGGTGTCATGTGGGCGAGCGGTTTGCTCATGTACATGTTGTGAACCGAGTGCCCCATTGTGGCAGTGGGGTTATGGTATGGGCAGGCATAAGCTACGGAAAACAAGCACAATTGCATTTTATCGATGGCAATTTGAATGCACAGAGATACCGTGCCGAGATCCTGAGGCCCATTTTAAGGTATATTTGACCAAATGATGCATATCTGTATTCCCAGGAATGTGAAATCCATAGATTAGAGCCTAATTAATTGATTTCAAATGACTGATTTCCTCATATGAACTGTAACTCAGTTAAATCTTTGAAATTGTTGCATGTTGCGTTTTATATTTTTGTTCAGTATAGAATAAATAACTTATAGCTTGGAGCACCATTAACCCATGTTTGTGCACAACACAGTGATCTATTTTAATAGATTGAAATGTTTTCCACAGTTTGTGGGCCTGAGAAGAGTCTTGCTCTTTTACTTTGACTGAAGTTCATATTAAATAATGCATGGACTTGGCTGGTCCTGGTATGTTTTATTTAGTCAGCCGGGACAGAGCGTCTTAGTGCGCTAGCGGGTGACATGGAGATCAGATCTTGTCTCATTGCTGCAACTCCCCAACGGGCTCGGGAGGCGAAGGTCGAGTCATGCATCCTCCGAAACATGACCCGCCAAACCGAGCTTCTTAACACCCGCCCACTTAACCCGGAAGCTAGGCACTCCAATGTGTCAGAGGAAACACCGGTCACCTGACTACCGAGGTCAGCCTGCAGGCGCTCGTACAGCCACAAGGAGTTGCTCGAGCGAGATGAGCCAAGTAAAGCCCCTCCGGCCAAACCCTTCCCTAACTCAGACAACGCTGGGCCAATTGTGCACCGCCCTATGGGACTCCCGATCACGGCCGGTTGTGAAACAGCCCGGGAACGTACCAGGATCTGTAGTGACTCCTCTAGCACTGCAATGCAGTGCCTTAGACCGCTGCGCCACTCGGGAGTCCACGAGATCAGTCATTTTCAATGTGGAACTATATGGTCTCCAGAGATCTGAAAACAATCAATCAACAGGCAGACATATTGATATAAGAGATCAATGACAACATAGTGCAACCAATAATGAATAGGTAATGAAGTCTGTTCAGTATGACATTTGAAGTTGTAATCTGGCGATGGCATTTAATTTCCCGTGGATGGAATTTCCTTCTCTTATCTCCCATCTCCAGCCTACTTTCTGATGTTTCTCAGGTCACTTGTATAATACCAAAACCTCTGACAAAGCATAATTTATTTTTTCATCTCTCAGAGCTCCCTCTTGAGTGACAAATTGATTTAAATGGAGTTCATTGTGTGAATGAATGTGCATGTGATTCCAGATAAGCTGCTCCCACAGTGAGAACGTGCCTCTCCGCACTCTCCCTGTGTACGTTAGTGCTGGGACGAGGGTCCAGCTGGTTAGTTACAGCGTGCTTTACAACAGAGGGCACACTGGCACAATTGGCATCAGACAGGACAGCTTTGTTGGCCCCGGGGCACCCTGTCTGACTCATGGATAATAGCCACATATGGCCTGGTGTGACTCATACTAGAGGTTTGGTTGTGTCATTCTGTATCCTCCCATTCAGCGTGGGTTGTAAGTGATTGTGTTCTTTAAGTGTTGAACAGTTTTAATCAACAGTGATTTCTTAAGATGGAGGAGACCGACCTTCCTGTAGCTTCTGTTTGATTGTGTCCATGTTTCTAATGCCCATCTCCACAGGGATGTATTAACTGGATCACCTAGACAACCTTTCTCTCACCTTTATTTGTATAACACCAGCCCATCAGCTTTTGGGTGTTCCCATTCTGAGTCTTGGTGTACAACCAGTGTTGTTGATAACCTGGAACATGCAGTGGCTTGTCGAAAGAGAGATTAGGAAGTGAAACCAGAGGCTACATTTCCCCTTGGATTCCAACGTAACCATACCATTCCTCGTACTTCATGGTGAGACTGGCAATGTGATGAGAAGAGAATTCCACAGACATGTCTGATTTATAAAGCCTGTATTGACAGTTGGAACACACCCTATCTTTGTTATTGAAATAATGATTCTTTTTCACTTCATCCCCTGCGCCAATTTAGGATGAAATATTTATGTTCAAAGCTTTCAAGTGAATGAGGTGGAGAGGGATAGCCAACGCTAGTAGCCATATTTCACCTCAGTTAGCAAAAATGTTTTTCCACTAGGCATAATGCCAGTTTTTTGACTCTTTGCAATGTCATACACAACCACAACATAGTTTTAATGCCTTTTCGGCAAAAGTTTAGAAAGGACATTGTATTACCATGTCTGATTTGCAAGACAGATGTTTGCATGCATAGAAATGTTGGGCTATTAGTCAAATGTTTACCAACCCCTTCAAATCTCCTCACTGGGCTGTAAACCAATCTCAGTACCATGTGAGACAAATGATGTCACTGAAGAATCCAGAATCTGATGTTGTCAGAGCTGGCAGACAAAATCAGTCAATGTACACAGTGAGGCTTCTGTTATGGTTCTCCATCAACATTGGTCTTTGATTACATTATCTTTGATTGGCCAATAGTCAATAGAGCCACACATAGTGCCATGAAGAGTGTCTCTGAATTATGTCGGAGCTAAATTTTTAGAAAGTTGTTTGTTCTCCTAGACCACAGTTTATGTGCAGGCTATCAGGGCTTCATGGTGGTTATAAAACTCACGACACAGAGGAGTCTAGACCACTCCTGAAACATTCACCTCTGGGATAACACCTATTCTTTATTATCTAGATTCAGCCGCGGGCAAAAAATAATATTGAGCGGATGGTCGGGGGGCCGGAACATAATATATATATTTTTAGACATAATATATATTTTTTGACCACAAGAAGCCTAAACAGATATAATATTGGACTAAAACGTAATCATTTCAAACCTCGATTACATTTGGGAACGTTGTTCTGCGTAGGGTGGCGTCTTTCGGATGGGATGTTAAAACGGGTGTCCTGACTCTCTGTGGTTATTCAAAATCCCTTGCCGCTTATTGTAAGAGTAGGGGTGTTCACCCCGGTGTCATGGCTATATTCCCAACATGGCCACATTCCATCATGGCCACCTAATCATCCCCCTCATTCCTAATGGGCATACATCACTCCTCACCTCTCCACCTGATGGCTGATGTATGGTGAGAGTTCTGGCACAAAAATGGTCGCTGTGCATCACTGAGGTGGCTGCTACACATTGATGGTGGATGAGCTGAGTTTTCCCCTACTATGTAAAGCACTTTAAGTAACTCAGTTGGTAGACAAGTGCTATATAAATCCAATCAACAGATTTCCAAAATTAAAATCACTTGGAGCTGATTTCCTGGTGTTTTTACAGTCTTTTATGTCCAACAATGAAAATGCAACCATTTTTTTGGCTCAGAAAACTTGGGGGGGCAAATAAAACCACCCGCAGGCCAAATCCGGCCCGCGTGCCGCCAGTTGGGGAACCCTGCTTTAGTGCATGCTTTCAGTAGATTTCTGGTAGCCAAAGATATTCAGCTTTCAGGAAGACTGGTTACAATGGTTTACAAGTGAGCTTATTATTGGCTAAGACTGCCCTTAGATCTGAGGGTGACGTCCGGTTTGGACCAGCCAAGACCAGAGCAGTGTTAACATAAGGCGATAGAGAGCACACACAGTTTCCTGGGATTGAGGCATCTGTGTCGTCAGCATTATCTGGTAATTCCCCAAACAATTCAAGAACCTGAGCCTTGGATTTGAACAAGAGAAGTGACAACATGCCTTTGAGTTTAACTAAGGATTGTATCAACTGTATTGCCATATTCCATAGATTTTTAAAGCACTTCTCATTATTTGCTTGCAGTTTCTTTTTAAAATCGCAAGAGCTGAGAACAATGCACAGTCAAGAAGAAGTCAAGCTGAGTCACAGTTGAAGTCAGGGGATGTTACGGAGGAGGCAGTGGGACGCATGGGGGATCTGGCTGCCCCTCATCACAAAGGCATTTCCTCCTTGTTGCTGCTCCTCAGGCACGTCCTGTTCATGAACGGCCCTCCTTAAACATAGAGGCAAGAACCTCCTCTGTTCCTATGTACTAGGGATGGGCATTTGAAATGATTTCACTATTCAAACAATACCATTGTATTTTTTTCGGATATCCGTATAGTTGAAATGCATGTTTTAAAGACAACATGTTTTATTGTTTATTATTGTAATTGTTTTATTCAATGGGGACTTGCTTGCGCGACTCAGGAGAGGAGATGCACTCAGCTTGTTGTTAGAGAGGGAGAGAGACTCGCACAAGTTAACCTATTGCAGCGACAAGTTAGTCTATCTATCATCTCATCAGGTAGTGTCTGTCTTGACTGCATCAAATCGATGTAAAGAAGCTACTCTAGCCAGCTAGGAAGGCTTATTGAGGCTATTTTAATGCGCTCCCTGGGTCCTTGTCCCCCTGTTGGTTGAAAATGTGGTAGATTTGTAATTCCATTTTGCATTGATTAGAAATCTCCTACTTCACTTGCTACACATGGAGCCTCTGACGGTAGTGCTGCTCTGTATTACTAATGCGGTCCGCACCAGTGAAATCTCATCACTGGAACGCTCTGTCCATCTGGTGTCAGTAAACATTTCTGGAGCACTATGTGCACATATTCACTGTCAAAAGGGAGCCAACACAATGTCCTGTATGTACCCTCCAACAGAAGAATAGCTCTACATGGAACATTAACCACATCATCTTGGTGTCTGAGTCCATATCCTGTGTGGAGGTTGATGGTGGATTGAGAATAGCTTCATACCTGAAGACATTATAGATTTGTTGATACTTCAAGGGGCTTTAAAATTCTGAATCAATTAGCAAAATGATCCTTGGTATGACCTTAAAACAATTCCATATAGCTTAGTAGTAGCTTGTAGGCATTGTTTTACTTTGTTTCCTTTGGACACCCTTTTCCTTTTGAGATGTGAAAGCAGGGTCACTCTTCCCTTCCCTACAGTACCTTTCAAAGTCTTCATCCCCCTTGGCGTTTTTCCTATTTTTATGCATTACACCATGTAATTTAAATGGATTTTTATTTGGATTTCATGTAATGGACATACACAAAATAGTACAAATTGGTGAAGTGAAATGAAAAAAATTACTTGTTAAAAAAAATTCTAAAAAATAAATATGTATTCACCCCCTTTGCTATGAAGCCCCTAAATAAGATCTGGTGCAACCAATTACCTTCAGAAGTCACATAATTAGTTAAATAAAGTCCACCTGTGTGCAATCTAAGTGTCACATGATCTGTCACATGATCTCAGTATATATACACCTGTTCTGAAAGGCCCCAGAGTCTGCAACACCACTAAGCAAGGGGCACCATGAAGACCAATGAGCTTTCCAAACAGTTCAGGGACAAAGTTGTGGAGAAGTATAGATCAGGGTTGGGTTATAAAAAAATATCAGAAACTTAGAACATCCCACGGAGCACCATTTAAATCCATTATTAAAAAATGGAAAGAATATGGCACCACAACAAACCTGCCAAGAGAGGGCCGCCCACCAAAACTCACGGACCAGGCAAGGAGGGCATTAATCAGAGAGGCAACAAAGACACCAAATATAACCCTGAATGAGCTACAAAGCTCCACCGCGGATATTGGAGTATCTGTCCATAGGACCACTTTAAGCCGTACACTCCACAGAGCTGGGCTTTACAGAAGAGTGGCCAGAAAAAAGCCATTGATAAAAGAAAAAAATAAGCAAACACGTTTGGTGTTCTCACCCCGAGAACACCATCCCCACAGTGAAGCATGGTGGTGGCAGAATCATGCTGTGGGATGTGTTTCATTGGCAGGGACTCGGAAACTGGTCAGAATTTAAGGAATGATGGATGGCGCTAAATACAGGGAAACTCTTGAGGGGAAACCTGTTTCAGTCTTCCAGAGATTTGAGACTGGGACGGAGGTTCACCTTCCAGCAGGACAATGACCTTAAGCATACTGCTAAAGCAACACTCGAGTGGTTTAAGGGGAAACATTTAAATATCTTGGAATGGCGTAGTCAAAGCCCCGACCTCAATCCAATTGAGAATCTGTGGTATTACTTAAAGATTGCTGTACACCAGCGGAACTCATCCGACTTGAAGGAGCTGGAGCAGTTTTGCCTTGAAGAATGGGCAAAAATCCCAGTGGCTAGATGTGCCAAGCTTATAGAGACATACCCCAAGAGACTTGCAGCTGTAATTGCTGCAATAGGTGGCTCTACAAAGTATTGAATTTGGGGGGGGTGAATAGTTATGCACGCTCAAGTTCTGTTTTTTCTGTCTTATATTTTGTTTGTTTTACAATCTTCAAAGTGGTAGGCATGTTGTGTAAATCAAATGATACAAATCCCCCAAAAACTCAATTTTAATTCTAGGTTGTAAGGCAACAAAATAAGAAAAATGCCAAGGGGGTGAATACTTTCGCAAGCCACTGTATTTCAGTTGGACCTCTCAAGTTTCACACCGAAACAATAAACTGTAGAGCTGGTATCTTTTTCCATTTTCACATTCAGCAGATTGTCTGATAACAGAAAGTAACCTAGCTATGCAGGAGAGCTGGATAGATATGGTGCCAATTCAAGAACACTATTTCAGGGATTCTTTAATTATGTAGCCCATCTTTTCACTTTCTCATGCACTTATGTGTTTTTGTGAACATAGATATTTTCCTACAGTGTGAATAATGTTAGCACCAGGGCCCATTTTAATTTACATTTCAGTGGACATATTGATGACATTTGGGTTTTTGCAGGATGTATTTGATGACATATTTCCTCATGTCACACCTTAGATGAGGAATATATGAGCACCTGTATCTGACCTGGAAGTAAAAGACAGCCTTGGATTTTCATCCACTCCCCTGTAATAAAACCCATTTGGACCAGCCCTCCCCTGGGGGCCAGAACACTGCAGGAACCAAATCACTGGATAAAAGGAGTGGCGTGGATGACAGATTCATAGTTCCTCTGTGGGGATTTTAGCGAAAAGGGAAAGCGTATTTTGGCCTGTTCTGTCATGGCCTCAGAGCTGTATCAGAGTTTGATGGGCTAATCCGCTTACACTGCCTTCCTGGTGCTGCGGGTGAGTTAACCGCCACCATCTAGCTGCCTGCCGCTCTTCTCTCTCACTCGGTCACTCACTCTCGCACTCACTCTTCCCTTTGAACTTAGGCTTAAACTCACTAACACATGCACACACAACAGGCTACACACACTGTAGACAGATCTTGCCAGGCAGTCTTATAAGGCAGCCATTTGATGTTAAGAATGCTGACTGGCAGTACTGGTAAAGTAAAAGTACGAGGCGCATTAGGGCAGTTTAATTTCAGCCGTAAATAATTCTGTTTTTCATTGCTTCTTCATGTGACATTAATGGTGTAATTAATTTGGCAAGCGAGGTTTACAATGAGATGGCCTGCAGTAATGGTAGATATCAGGTTTACAATGAGATGGCCTGCTGTAACGGTAGATATCAGGTTAATGACATGACCTACAGTAATGGTAGATATCAGGTTTTCAATGAGATGGCCTGCAGTAATGAGACATATCAGGGTTTAATTTAAGGCACCACCTTTAGGTTGATTTGATTTGTGTTTTAACCTGTTTTAAAAGACAAATTAAGAAACCTCATGCAAACCGCATTCCCCCCTCACTGTCATTCATTAGTCCAATGCATTTTGTTTTGTTAACATTGGCTATTACCACTTGCCTGACGACTCATCCTGCATTTAATTCCGCTGCTCTATCCATCGGTTTGAATGTGTTGGCATTCGAGAAGTCAACGTGGAGAATAAACATTAGTGGCGTTTGAGCAGCGCCATGTGGAAAGGTAACCAGGCAATATTACCACTGTCTTTGAGAGATATTTGGGCTGACAGAAAGTGTCATATTTAAAGCATATTTTTAAAGATGCACTTCTCTGAAGTTGTGGGCTAGAATAGATGCGGGTGCTTTTAGAGTAAGAGATTATCTAAAACGTGTAGCAAGCAGTTCAACCTGTGAGTTCCATTGCTGTAATATCCTGCTAACACACCTGCGTTTGAGCATGGAATACTCACAAGATAAATCCCTGATTAGTTGCATGAAGCAGCCATATTAACTTATCTCCCCATTATGTGAATCAAGGAGGCAGAGAGAGCAGCTAAGCAGAGCAGAAATGGCGTCTGGCACGTCCAGTGGGACTCCAGATGACATGCCATTGTTAGATAAGTTGGCTTGAAACCTCATTTAGCTCTCTCCAAACGCTTTGTTACTTAGCGTGCTACTTTTGCAACTACTTAGATGTACATCTCAGGTAACATCCTTACCATTTCTTTCTGTATGTTACATTCCAGACGCCACTTCCCGCAATTGTCCTTCTTTTAACTGCTAGTGTGAGGTTAAGTATGGCAGGGTGGTCACTGGTCAAGGCCAGGGGATGGGTCTAGAGAGATGTAGACCATCCAGGGGCAGTGTCAAAGCAGATGGACACATGCATTTGATACTGACCATTAAATTCCCCCAAACTCTTTATCAAAGGCTCATGTTTGCAGTCGTAGGACAGAGGGGATCATCTTCACCATCATACTCTCCTTTCACTGGCTGTTGCCTGGCAGAGCATCATGCTTTAGTCAAAACATGTCAGTGGGATCATAAGACATTTCTCCCTAAGAAAAAAATCCCCTCCCCAGAACTTACGAGGTTATTGAATTATAGATGGGATGTAAAAAAGCTCAGAGTAGTTTGTTGGTGTGTGTCGAGAAACAGAGCTGGGTTCCACTGACCCACATCTGGTTTCAAGGATAGGGCGAGAGTTGAGAGATACTGGTAACTGCCAAAATAATGGAAACACTCAACTAAATGAGGGATACAAAGTGCACTGTGTACAAAACATTATGAACACCTGCTCTTTCCATGACAAACTGACCAGGTGAATCCAGGTGAAAGCTATGATCCCTTATTGATGTCACTTAAATCCTCTTCAATCAGTGTAGATGAAGGGGAGGAGACCGGTTAAAGAAGGATTTTTAAGCTGTGAGACATTGATTATGCAGAGCCACAGGAAGGTGCTGTAGCACCCCCTGAAAAATACAAATATTAATAATTATAAACAATGTCAACAAAAATAGATTCTCTAAAATAGTGCACTGGGCCTTTACTAGTCCTGTATTAGCCGTCTGAGACACTACCCCCCCCACCACCACCACCACCCACTCCCCAAAATATTCTCAGCACCCCCCCGTCCTAAATGCCCCGAAGTCATATTACAGTTCAAATGTTATATTTTGTCACATGCCACCCCCACTGTGTGCTGTTGTTTCTCTGACTGCACAGGGGAGCAGATGGGGGAGTTTTGGCACTTTACACAAACCACCTCTCCTTGAGTGTGGGAGAGGCAGCAGATGCGCCTGTTGATTTGATGTGTTGCCGTTGGGTCACTCACTAAATATGCATAAAGAAAACGGAGACTAGCTGAGACGAGGTCTGGCTTTTCCCATATGTCATCAGTGAATATGTCATCAGTGAGTAGCAACACCTGGTCTGTTGTTTTTGTTACAAGCTGCAAGAATTATAGAAAGGCTTTTTTTCACGTAGGTTGTCTTGACCGAAATGTTCTAAACATTTTTAACATTGAGTGAGAGTCACCTATTTTGTCAGATTGTTTTGGGGCTGCAGCTCGAAGTGCTGTCTACTCCCCCTCCTGAAGGATCCGAGTCTGTCAGACAGAATGTTTACTTGAAATCAAATGGAGCTTTTTGGATATGTACTTCATTTATCATTCTGTTTCAGGATGGCTCTTTAGCTATCCCATTTCCTCTCCAATATATCCTCTTCCAGGTCCATTTTCATGTCCCTCTTAGTACAGAACCTCTTCAAAGGAGGATCAAGGATCAAAGTTTCAGAGGGAATGGAAATTAGCTTGACACACTATGTGTAACTAATATACATATTCTAGAAATCACTTTCACTGATTTATCCTTGATGGTTAGATTTATTTCAAAGTACAGGAAAATGGAGTGAAGCGAAGCGAATCTCATGAAAATTGTTCAAAGTTAAAACAAATTTTGGGGGACTCAAGGGTTTACTATTTCAAGGATTGTGTAATGAAAGGGCCCTACTAACATCAACAGGATATATTTCAAAGACAGGAGGCAAACCACTCTCACTTTTACTTTTTCCTACTAGCTCTGACTTTGCTGAGCTACTTTGAGGAAAATGTGTACTTACTATGACTGTGATATGTGGTTGTCCCACCTAGGTATCTTAAGATGAACTGTAAGTCACTCTGGATAAGACTTAAATGTAAATGCGAAAAAGGTAGTAAGCTGTTGGTTGCATTCTCTGTATTGTCACGATACCAGAATTTCGACTTTGATACCAGGTTTAGTATCACAATACTCGATACCATCATGGTACTCGATACCAAAACAATACCACGGTAACAAAAGAAGGCATATTAGCCAAAGTCACAGTGGCATTTAATCCAGACAGATCTTTTGAGTTAAATATCATTACATAAATAATATATATATAAACTCAGCAAAAAAAGAAACGTCCCTTTTTCAGGACCCTGTCTTTCAAAGATAATTCATAAAAATCCAAATAACTTCACAGATCTTCATTGTAAAGGGTTTAAACACCGTTTCCCATGCTTTTTCAATGAACCATAAACAATTAATGAACATGCACCTGTGGAACGGTCGTTAAGACACTAACAGCTTACAGACGGTAGGCAATTAAGGTCACAGTTATGAAAACTTAGGACACTAAAGAGGCCTTTCTACTGACTCTGAAAAACACCAAAAGAAAGATGCCCAGGGTCCCCGCTCATCTGCGTGAACGTGCCTTAGGCATGCTGCAAGGAGGCATGAGGACTGCAGATGTGGCCAGGGCAATAAATTGCAATGTCCGTACTGTGAGACGCCTAAGACAGCGCTACAGGGATTCAGGACGGACAGCTGATCGTCCTCGCAGTGGCAGACCATGTGTAACAACACCTACACAGGATCGGTACAGCCGAACATCACACCTGCGGGACAGGTACAGGATGGCAACAACAACTGCCCGAGTTACACCAGGAACGCACAATCCCTCCATCAGTGCTCAGACTGTCCGCAATAGGCTGAGAGAGGGCTTGTAGGCCTGTTGTAAGGCAGGTCCTCACCAGACATCACCGGCAACAACGTCGCCTATGGGCACAAACCCACCGTCACTGGACCAGACAGGACTGGCAAAAAGTGCTCTTCACTGACGAGTCGCGGTTTTGTCTCACCAGGGGTGATGGTCGGATTCGCGTTTATCGTCGAAGGAATGAGCGTTACACAGAGGCCTGTACTCTGGAGTGGGATCGATTTGGAGGTGGAGGGTCCATCATGGTCTGGGGCGGTGTGTTACAGCATGATAGGGACTGAGCTTGTTGTCATTGCAGGCAATCTTAACACTGTGCATTACAGGGAAGACATCCTCCTCCCGCATGTGGTACCCATCCTGCCATGACCCTCCAGCATGACAATGCCACCAGCCATACTGCTCGTTCTGTGCGTGATTTCCTGCAAGACAGGAATGTCAGTGTTCTGCCATGGCCAGCGAAGAGCCTTGGTGGAAGAGTGGGGTAACATCACACAGCAAGAACTGGCAAATCAGGTGCAGTCCCCCCTTTTTGTTCAGGGACACATTATTCCATTTCTGTTAGTCACAGGTCTGTGAAACTTGTTCAGTTTGTCTCAGTTTTTGAATCTTGCTATGTCCATACAAATATTTATACATGTTAAGTTTGCTGAAAATAAAACGCAGTTGACCGTTTTTTTGCTGAGTTTATATATATATGTTTTTGAATGTATGCATTAATGAATCAATGATACACTCATACAATCAATTTGACATAGTTTTTTACCATTCTAACTGCATAACATAATGGTTGTCAATCATTTTTATGGCAAATCTCTATTGATAAACTGTGTAAATCAAGGTGTAGCCAATTCACAATACAGGTGAATGCATGTTCAATAGGAGTGTGTGAATGCATTGAGTTATTGAGCTTGTTTTGGCTGATTTCATGGTGCTACAGATGACAAACAATTTGTTTCCCTTCCATTTGGGACTTATTTTATTGTACTGGGCCTGGTTTCCCGATAGCGATGGAACTAATGCTTACAAGTGATTTAACGGTGCATTTTCCCTACAACGGAAATACATCATGCGGAGAGAACGGTTGCTAAGTGCGTCGTTCGAGCATGTGTCGATTGCTGATGGGATCGAAAGAAAGGGAGCGCTGCTCTCGGATCACCTTTCTCCATTCAAATCTTTCCTTAACATTATAATTATTTCACAATACTGATGACGGGTCAGCTCTCGCACATGTTAGGCTACAGTGTCACGATCGTTAATAGACGGGACAGACCAAGGCGCAGCGTGATATGCATACATGTTTATTAACGAATAAACACAACGACAAAACAATAAACAAACGATACGTGAAGTCCAAGGCAGCGCAACACAACATACCTAAACACGGAACAAGATCCCACAACCCACTAGTGCCAATAGGCTGCCTAAGTATGGTCCCCAATCAGAGACAACGAGCTACAGCTGCCTCTGATTGGGAACCACACCGGCCAACATAGATCTACACATACTAGATCTAAACATAGAAAATCAACATAGCAAAACACAACACAGAAAAGACACACCCTGACTCAACATATACGAGTCCCCTGAGTCAGGGCGTGACATACAGATCATGAAATATATTGAGACAAGTTAGACAGTCGCCTACAAGTAGCAAAATAGAACTCAGTTGATTGAACATTAAATGTATTTAAATAGAGATTGAAGTAGGCCTATAGCCTACTGTTTATGTTTTAATGCAGTCATCTCGGTTTTCATTTGAAGCACCTTTTTATACGTCGCTTGTTTGTATCAATTGCAACGACATTGGCAACTTTGTATTTGTAGTCAACTTTGGTCTGATGTTGTCGGCCGTCACAAAGATGCGGCTAAACCATGTGATTCTATATTTACCGAAGATCTTTTGTGTATAAAGTGACACAGGATGGCAAAAAAGCATCTACCGATGCACTTAACTGTTCTACAAGTGGTCTGAGGCAGGCGTTAAATTGAGTGTTTTCAAGTGCAATGTTAATAACAATGGTTTTGGGAAAAACTTGGAGATTTTAACGATGCTCCTACAAAGGTTCTAACGATGAACTTATCCTTAAGATGCTTTTGGGAAACCGGTCCCTGATCAACAACATTTGCACTTTTTTATAAAAGTGTGCGCTGTATCTTTTGCGCCGTCTCTTTAAGACCCATGACCTCATTCACACACACAGGCTTGAGCAAAGATGATCTTGACTGGGCGAGACATGAGGCGGGGGAGACGAAGTTAATGAATGTTTTTGGTGACCATCAGCTTTGAAATCAGAAATATACAGTGGGGAGAACAACTATTTGATACACTGCCGATTTTGCAGGTTTTTCTACTTACAAAGCATGTAGAGGTCTGTAATTTTTATCATAGGTACACTTCAACTGTGAAAGACGGAATCTAAAACAAAAATCCAGAAAATCACATTGTATGATTTTTAAGTAATTAATTTGCATTTTATTGCATGACATAAGTATTTGATCACCTACCAACCAGTAAGAATTCCGGCTCTCACAGACCTGTTAGTTTTTCTTTAAGAAGCCCTCCTGTTCTCCACTCATTACCTGTATTAACTGCACCTGTTTGAACTCGTTACCTGTATAAAAGACACCTGTCCACACACTCAATCAAACAGACTCCAACCTCTCCACAATGGCCAAGACCAGAGAGCTGTGTAAGGACATCAGGGATAAAATTGTAGACCTGCACAAGGCTGGGATGGCCTACAGGACAATAGGCAAGCAGCTTGGTGAGAAGGCAACAACTGTTGGCGCAATTATTAGAAAATGGAAGAAGTTCAAGATGACGGTCAATCACCCTCGGTCTGGGGCTCCATGCAAGATCTCACCTCGTGGGGCATCAATGATCATGAGGAAGGTAAGGGATCAGCCCAGAACTACACGGCAGGACCTGGTCAATGACCTGAAGAGAGCTGGGACCACAGTCTCAAAGAAAACCATTAGTAACACACTACGCCACCATGGATTAAAATCCTGCAGCGCACGCAAGGTCCCCCTGCTCAAGCCAGCGCATGTCCAGGCCCGTCTGAAGTTTGCCAATGACCATCTGGATGATCCAGAGGAGGAATGGGAGAAGGTCATGTGGTCTGATGAGACAAAAATAGAGCTTTTTGGTCTAAACTCCACTCGCTGTGTTTGGAGGAAGAAGAAGGATGAGTACAACCCCAAGAACACCATCCCAACCGTGAAGCATGGAGGTGGAAACATCATTCTTTGGGGATGCTTTTCTGCAAAGGGGACAGGCCGACTGCACCGTATTGAGGGGAGGATGGATGGGGCCATGTAT
Organism: Coregonus clupeaformis; assembly: GCF_020615455.1. NCBI lineage: Eukaryota > Metazoa > Chordata > Actinopteri > Salmoniformes > Salmonidae > Coregonus > Coregonus clupeaformis. Next base: position 4,002,783 of record NC_059231.1, read on the forward strand.
TGCGAGATCTTGGCCAACAACCTCCTTCCCTCAGTAAGTGCATTGAAGATGGGTCGTGGCTGGGTCTTCCAGCATGACAACGACCCGAAACACACAGCCAGGGCAACTAAGGAGTGGCTCCGTAAGAAGCATCTCCAGACCTGAACCCAATAGAACATCTTTGGAGGGAGCTGAAAGTCCGTATTGCCCAGCGACAGCCCCGAAACCTGAAGGATCTGGAGAAGGTCTGTATGGAGGAGTGGGCCAAAATCCCTGCTGCAGTGTGTGCAAACCTGGTCAAGACCTACAGGAAACATATGATCTCTGTAATTGCAAAAAAGGTTTCTGTACCAAATATTAAGTTCTGCTTTTCTGATCTATCAAATACTTATGTCATGCAATAAAATGCAAATTAATTACTTAAAAATCATACAATGTGATTTTCTGGATTTTTGTTTTAGATTCCGTCTCTCACAGTTGAAGTGTACCTATGATAAAACATTACAGACCTCTACATGCTCTGTAAGTAGAAAAACCTGCAAAATCGGCAGTGTATCAAATACTTGTTCTCCCCACTGTATATATGTGTGTATGTGTGTATATATATATATATATATATATATGCAGGAAATATTATATATATGAATGTGTTATTCAATGTGTTTCTCTGGGCTATAGAAGTAAAGGCCAAATTCACTATTTTATCAAATCATTTCTTTATAAAAAATGTTGATACCTAAAGGTGTCCTAAAATTCCTAATCAAATAGCTTGTTTTGCAAACAGTAATTAACAGTATCAATATTTCTACATGCCGTGTTGCATTATTCAAGTGTGTTAACTTCTGTGCAGCATAAGAATGATGAAGCCCAGACTCCCAGTGACTGGTTCCTCAGGACCAGCTAGCGCTAGCGGTTAGTAAGTGGAGCAGGCATGTTGCGCTCGCGCTATAAGGGGACTTCGGCTGTGCTGATAGACTGACCTGATCCTCTCTCAGTCAGTAGACGACATGAGACTCATTTGACAGAAGTACCGAAAGTAACAAAAATTCTAGTACCTAACCGTTTTTCATGTTCTAGTATTGAAAATGTACAGAAGTTTCGGTGTACCATGCAACACTACTCTCAGGACGACCTGTCTTTTGGTATAGTTTAATAGAATGTAGAATTTCAAGATTGTAGACCAAGGTTTCACACGAATTTCCCAAAATATTTTTTTTTATTCTATTGGAAATGATCATGCATTCCTTGAAGTCTCACCACCCACCTCAACGAAGAGAACTTTGTGTTTGTGTGTGCAGGAATTACATGGTCAGACACAACCCCCTGTGCACGCACACACGCACACATACACACTAGGGACTAGGGGTGTTTCTTTCACTTGCCACATTCAAAATCCTACCTTCTGGGATGTAAATATCTGGGGAATATTTACATCCTGTCAGCATTTGGTAATCCATTATTTGAGCAGGTTGCAAGTCAAATTTAGTTTTCTAATCAGAATGCATCTGGCCCATTTCATGAGATTGTCAAGTGTCGCTAAAAGCTAATTAGATAGAAATAAGCCATTAGTTAATCCAGTTTTTTCTCTCTCTCCTCCAGACACCATGGGAGGCTGTTGATGGCTAACTCTGCCTTTGGCTAAAACGTAACTCAGGAGAACAGCCTGAACACATAGGTTGGGTGTGCAGGGAAATAAACAACAATGGCCGCCCATCGGATCAGAGTGACCAACAACAACATTGCACTGCCGCGCTGCAAGTCAGAGGGGACACTCATTGACCTCAGCGATGGACTGTCTGAATCCAACTGTCTCACAGATGTCAAAGGTACGCTATGAGGTTGATTATTACATGTTAATTAACTGCGTAAGATACTTTTTGATTGTGTAAATGTACAGTCATCACATGACTACGATAAACCTTTACGTTGAGATATTCTGTCGTAATATTGATTCTCTGATAAGATTGGCCTATTTTTTGATGTTCTGTTTTTCCAGTGCCTTCTCCTAGTGCCTTAAGACTGGACGCCACTGCCTCCTTTGGCACTGCTAGGGAAGTCGTTGCTATTAAGGATTACTGCCCCTCCAGCTTCACCACCCTCAGGTTCTCCAAGGGAGAACATCTCTTTGTGCTGGACACATCGGGTGGAGAGTGGTGGTACGCCCACAACAGCACTGAGATGGGTTACATCCCCGCGGCATACGTCCAGCCCATCAACTACCGGGACTCCTCATTCAGTGACAGCGGTATGATCGACAGCCTAGGAGACTGCTCTGTGGAGGAGGGAGCGAAGGAGCTGGACCTCCTTGGAGATTGGACCGGGGTGATCCTGAAACCTACTGCCCCCCAAAACGGGAACCCCTTTGCCCCCCATCACCAGCCCCTTAGCCGTAGCTCCACTAATCCTTTCCTCAACGAGGCCCTTCAAGGTTCATTGGATCAGAACAGTAATGAGAACAGTAAGTCAGTGGACCTTCTTCTTTTTGATAACCTAGCCCCCTCTGTCCCACCAAACTCTACCAGCGTCAACATCAACGGCTTTGGCAGTGGCATCTTCGATCTGAAACCCATCAGCCCCAGTTTGGGAGTGGGCCAGACGTTACGCAGGGACAACCCATTCTTCAGGAGCAAGCGATCCTACAGTCTCTCAGAACTTTCCATCCTGCAGGCTCAGAATGACGCCCCGCAGGCATCCTCAGGTTTCTTTGGAGGCATGAAAGCCCCTGCACCTGAACAGTTCAAGAGCAGAGAGGATTTCCGGGCGGCGTGGCTTAATCACCGCAAGCTAGCCAGGTCCTGCCATGACCTGGACTCCTTGGGTCAGAACCCAGGCTGGGGACAAACACAGCCAGTGGAGACCAACATTGTGTGCCATTTAGACAGTTCTGGAGGGGCCGTCCAGCTTCCAGACACCAGCATCAGCATCCACATCCCGGAGGGCCACGTGGCCCCTGGAGACTCCCAGCAGATCTCCATGAAGGCCCTGCTGGACCCACCGCTGGAGCTCAACAACGACCGAACAACAACCGTAAGCCCTGTGGTGGAGATCAAGCTCGGCAACATGGAGACCAAAACCACCGTCACCCTTGAGATGAAGGTGTCTGTTGTGGTGAAGAAGGAGAGCAGACAGACGACAGAGGTCATATGTGTGAGGAGTGACTGCAAGGAGGGGCCCTACACACCAATCCCCCAAGCCTATATGTATGGGGACACCGTCCAGGTCTGTCTGGATAACCTTGAGCCCTGCATGTATGTGTCTGTTGTGGCCCAGGCCCAGTCAGTTGCTCCAGAAACCACTGTTTGGGACAACGTGGTGAAGAAGGTCACCCTGGGTGTGTATGGGCCCAAACACATTCACCCATCCTTTAAGACTGTAGTGGCCATCTTCGGCCATGACTGTGCCCCAAAGACATTACTGGTGAGTGAGGTAGGGAAGCAGGCCCAAGCCACCCCTCCAGTGGCTCTTCAGCTCTGGGGGAAGCACCAGTTTGTCCTGGCAAGGCCCCAGGACCTTCGGGTTGGTGTTTACTCCAACATGGCCAACTATGAGGTAAAGGCCAGTGAGCAGGCCAGGGTGGTCAGGGGGTTCCAGGTAAAACTGGGAAAGGTTAGCCGGATAGTCTATGTGATCGCCTCACGCACTGCTGATGATGTCTCAGATTTCACATTGCGTGTCCAGGTCAAGGATGACCAAGACTGTATTCTCGCCCAGTTTTGCGTTCAAACTCCAGCACCTCCACCCAAGACCGGTCCACAAACATCTGTGCAGAGGCGCTTCCTGAAGAAGAAGGAACTAGGGAAAATTGTCTTGTCCCCTCTGGCCATCACTACCAAGTACCCTGTGTTCCACGACCGACGAATCCGCAACCTGAAGTTTGGCAAGTTGATCAAAACAGTCATCCGTCAGACCAAGAACCAATACTTACTGGAGTACAAAAAGGGGGATTACATTGCCCTTCTGAGCGAAGAGAAAATCAAATTGAAGGGACAGTTGTGGACTAAGGAATGGTACATCTGTTACTATCAGGGTAGAACAGGGCTTGTCCATGCAAAAAATGTTCTGCTGGTGGGGAAAGTAAAACCCATTTACTTCAGCGGGGCTGAACTAACCACTACACTCTTACTGGAGCAGGTCCTCAAGCCCTGCAAGTTCCTGACGTACATCTATGCCTCCGTGAGGACTATACTGATGGAGAACGTAGGAAGCTGGAGGGCGTTTGCCGATGCCCTGGGTTACGTTAACCTACCGCTGACACACTTTTGCCGTGCAGAGCTGGACAGTGAGCCTGAGAGGGTGGCGTCTGTTCTGGAGAAGCTGAAAGAGGACTGCAACAATGCAGAGGGCAAGGAGAGGAAGTCCTTCCAGAAGGAACTCATGACCGTAAGTAATGACCAAGGGACTTGAGTTTTATTTATTTTTTGTTGCAGCGAGTTAACATTTTCTTTCAGCTATTATTCAGTCAGAAATAGGTGCTTTTGTCTGTCGTTTTGATGTGTGATTAACTTTTTTGTTTGTCTATGTGTTTCGTCTAGTGTGCAACTTTTTTGTTTGTCTATGTTTCGTCTAGTGTGCATGCTTCAGTCCCTTATCTACTTACAGCTGCTTGAGGTTATGGTCCAGTGGGCTAATCCTGTTGAGAGTGCAGTCAATAAGTGCTGCGTGGGCGTCGGCATCTAAGGAGTTGAGGAGAGCAGCAGAATGTTTTGGCACAGTCCAACCCCCACCGTCTCCGTCTTGTAAATCACATTGAGTTAGAGATGTGCTGCATTCGTAAATCTACCTGATGGCTCAGCCTGCCTAGATAATGCTCTGTCTTCATTTATTGTGTAAATAAAAACCTACCAGAAAACAATAGTACTGTCAAAAGTCCCTGACTTTTGTAATTGGCTTGATCTTGGAAGTCATATTCAGTGTTCTGACCATTTCTAGAGGGTGTGGAAAATACTGTTATGTGACTTAACATGATAAACTCACAGACACACTGAAGAAGAGAGCCATAGAAACGTGCTATACTGTGGATTAGCAGTATATCTGATGAATACTCTATAGCAGTGTACCTGATGAATACTCTATAGCAGTGTATCTGATGAATACTCTATAGCAGTATATCTGATGAATACTCTATAGCAGTGTATCTGATGAATACTCTATAGCAGTGTACCTGATGAATACTCTATAGCAGTGTACAGTGGGGAAAAAAATGATTTAGTCAGCCACCAATTGTGCAAGTTCTCCCACTTAAAAAGATGAGAGAGGCCTGTAATTTTCATCATAGGTACACGTCAACTATGACAGACAAATTGAGAATTTCTATTCCAGAAAATCACATTGTAGGATTTTTAATGAATTTATTTGCAAATTATGGTGGAAAATAAGTATTTGGTCACCTACAAACAAGCAAGATTTCTGGCTCTCACAGACCTGTAACTTCTTCTTTAAGAGGCTCCTCTGTCCTCCACTTGTTACCTGTATTAATGGCACCTGTTTGAACTTGTTATCAGTATAAAAGACACCTGTCCACAACCTCAAACAGTCACACTCCAAACTCCACTATGGCCAAGACCAAAGAGCTGTCAAAGGACACCAGAAACAAAATTGTAGACCTGCACCAGGCTGGGAAGACTGAATCTGCAATAGGTAAGCAGCTTGGTTTGAAGAAATCAACTGTGGGAGCAATTATTAGGAAATGGAAGACATACAAGACCACCGATAATCTCCCTCGATCTGGGGCTCCACGCAAGATCTCACCCCGTGGGGTCAAAATGATCACAAGAACGGTGAGCAAAAATCCCAGAACCACACGGGGGGACCTAGTGAATAACCTGCAGAGAGCTGGGACCAAAGTAACAAAGCCTACCATCAGTTACACACTACGCCGCCAGGGACTCAAATCCTGCAGTGCCAGATGTGTCCCCCTGCTTAAGCCAGTACATGTCCAGGCCCGTCTGAAGTTTGCTAGAGTGCATTTGGTTGATCCAGAAGAGGATTTGGAGAATGTCATATGGTCAGATGAAACCAAAATAGAACTTTTTGGTAAAAACTCAACTCGTCGTGTTTGGAGGACCAAATAACACCATACCTACTGTGAAGCATGGGGGTGGAAACATCATGCTTTGGGGCTGTTTTTCTGCAAAGGGACCAGGACGACTGATCCGTGTAAAGGAAAGAATGAATGGGGCCATGTATCATGAGATATTGAGTGAAAACCTCCTTCCATCAGTAAGGGCATTGAAGATGAAACGTGGCTGGGTCTTTCAGCATGACAATGATCCCAAACACACCGCCCGTGCAACGAAGGAGTGGCTTCGTAAGAAGCATTTCAAGGTCCTGGAGTGGCCTAGCCAGTCTCCAGATCTCAACCCCATAGAAAATCTTTGGAGGGAGTTGAAAGTCCGTGTTGCCCAGCGACAGCCCCAAAACATCACTGCTCTAGAGGAGATCTGCATGGAGGAATGGGCCAAAATACCAGCAACAGTGTGTGAAAACCTTGTGAAGACTTACAGAAAACGTTTGACCTGTGTCATTGCCAACGAAGGGTATATAACAAAGTATTGAGAAACTTTAGTTATTGACCAAATACTTATTTTCCACCATAATTTGCAAATAAATTCATAAAAAATCCTACAATGTGATTTTCTGGATTTTTTTTTCTCATTTTGTCTGTCATAGTTGACGTGTACCTATGGTGAAAATTACAGGCCTCTCTCATCTTTTTAAGTGGGAGAACTTGCACAATTGGTGGCTGACTAAATACTTTTTTCCCCCACTGTATCTGATGAAGTTTCTCCTGCCCCTTTCAGAGAGTATCACTATACTCCCTGTTCTGTTTGATAGCTGAGGTTTATGTCTCGCCGTAACAATGACATCGATATTATGCAATACTTCCCCTCAGATGTGTCTGAGATGGGGCCACACACCAGACATAACTATTGGTGTTATTATATTTTACATTTTAGTCATTTAGCAGACACTCTTATCCAGAGCGACTTACAGGAACAATTAGTGTTAAGCGTTTTAAACATCTGCATTATTCAGTCATCACTGTCCCCATTGGTGACCCTGACGTGTCAAAACTCTTTAACATTAGACCAGAAACCAGCTGATTTGGCCTGACTTCAAAACATTCCTGCAAACCCAACCCTTTCTGTCTGTTTCCCTTTCTCCCACTATTCTGTGCAAAGATATTGGCATCAAAACAGTTTTGTTCAGTATTGCCCAGGATTGCCTCTGGCAAAATTGACAGCAGGTCCCACAGTGAATTTCTATACAAACCAATATTGAAAGAAATATCAATATGAAGTCTCTCCTTCCCTCCCCATGTTTCAAAGTGTTGACAACATCTAAGAGATGTGATATTGATTTGAAAATCATCGATGTTGTCATTTTGTCATTTTGGATGCAGTATGTGCTATTTGAGAATTCTCACACACTTAAAGTGCAAGAATACTCCCCCAAAACTTCAGCCTCCCTCACTCTCTGTGCCTTCATAATGAAACATTTTTTTTCAATAACATTGCGTTGTTGTAGTCCCTTAGAGGTCATGGCCGTAATAGAGGTAAGATGGAACATAAACTATAATTTAGGTTGGGTTGTAAACACCAGTTACAACCATTTATAGACATGGGGGAGCTTCAGTGTGGAGAAGCAGAACTTACTATAAAGATGTGTCTGTGGTGGTGAGTTAAGGGCCCAATTTCTCAGGGCCCTGTTTAATTCATTTGTTTGGCTTACACGTTCTATTTATGTGATACAATCAGCGCTAATATTGGGTGCGTTATCCCTTTCAAATGTAATTAGAATATCTTGGCAAATAGGATGTACCTCATTGGATGGACCTTTGGAAACGATGGTGCAGCAACCAGTAATACAGATGTTATCACAGAATTCCAAAGTATACACAAAACAAGTGGCATGCTTATACCAAACTCCTCCAGCCTTGCATACATAGAATGTACAATTCCTGATGGATGACTCCCAAAGACCTTCACATTCATTCTTATAGTTTATTTATGGCAAATACCGTGGTGTAAACAACTTCACACAAGGTTATTTGGTGCTTATGCAGAGTGGAAATGGAGAAAGTTAATCCACTTCCTTCCAGTGAGAGGATGTTAGTCTTATTTGAGGCGCCACTGAGTTAGCCCAAGGTACAAGGGAACTGAAACGTGCAGGATGGATATTTGTTAGCAACTGCGTTGTGGTCTACATTTACAATTTAATCATTTAGCAGACACTCTTATCCAGAGTGACTTACAGTACAATGCATCGCATTTTTCTAACTGGTCCCCCCTGGCGTTGCAAACGCCATGCTCTACAAACTGAGCCACACGGGACCCATCAACGTACATGCAACTTTACTGGTTAGTATTAATTTAATAGGTTAATCCAATGTAGGTAATCACTTTTCTTGTGTACACAACAATAACTAAACTGTTGTTGCTTTTGCACCGTTGTATTTCAAGAGCTGTTTTGTGGACATAAAATTGGGCACTGACTTTTTAAATGCATAGACTGTCAGCCATTTTAAGAGAAGCATCTTTTGTATCTGTGTATTCCCCAAAATATTAGATTTCATACATCGTGGTGGGCCTCCATTGTGGTCTTCTGAAGCTTCATATGTGGCTGTCAATTTAATTACCCTCTCCTACGTCTCTCTGCAATTAAGTGTTTTCACTGACACTGAAAACAATTCCTCCTGATTCGCTTGCATGTCACCTGACGGAGAGCTGAGAGTGTATTTTTAGATACAAAGCAAAGGGATTGTGTGCACCTCTGAAAGGGAGATTTACATTTACATTTTAGTCATTTAGCAGACGGTCTTATCCAGAGCGACTTACAGTTAGTGAGTGCATACATTTTTCATACTGTCCCCCCGTGGGAAACGAACCCACAACCCTGGCGTTGCAAGCGCCATGCTCTACCAACTGAGCTACAGGGTGGTAGGAGATGACAGGCTTTGTGCTCAAGTATCTGAATGCATGCAGAGTTTCTCTCATTGTTCAGGAAGAAAGGAATTATCAGCAATGTGTTAGGCATGGGACTATATCCACTTCTCCCAAATGGAGAGAGAGGTTCCTCGGATTTTCTCCCTCCGCCTCCCCCATTTTACTATTTCTGAGTTAGTGGACCTGCATTGCCTGTAGTAATTGCCTATAGACTTTAGCAGTAAAATACAGAGCTCCTCAAGGGCCCTGCCAAAAGCCTCAAGCAAGCTAAAGAGAAAGAGTGGAGTGGCCCCCTCTGTCACATCAGATATCGTTTCAGCAACAATACATTGTTACATTGACAGAATGAAAATATGTTTATTGCCTGAACAGATGAAACCATGGTTTCAAAAATATGACAAACTACTCAACATGACCCTCATAGTTTTGAATATATTGAGACTGTTTTTGTTTGTTTGCAAATCTTTGTACTCCGAATGAATCCAGTGCCAGTTTTATTTTTCATTCAACCCACTGAGAAGAATGCCACAATACTTCTCTTTCGTCAGGAAGAGTAAAGCTCTTTTGAAACAGGGCTCTTGGAGATAAGTTCCTTTCACCCAGAGCTTGGCCCTCATCTGCCAGTCATGCCGTTCTCTCGTAGCTAGCCAAAGGGGTAACAACACAAAAGGTACTTGATCCAATGTGTTACCTGCACTAGGTAAAGTTACACCTACCCCAGCTTAACCTGCACTCACTCATTTTTCTCCAATATCCATGAGTCAACAAAGCTCAGCAGTCTGGGTCAACATAGGTATTAGGCTTGGGCGGTATACCGTATACTGGGGTATTTGGAAAAAGCCACAGGATGGTTTTTCAATACTGTCAATACCGTCAACTATTTATTTGAAGTTTTTCAATACATTTGAATATTTGTAGCTACTTTTTAAGTTAATGCCTGCAGTCAACTTGTACAATACATTAGGAGATTAAGCAAATTGCGATCTTCATTTCACCGGTCACATTATTTTAAATTATGAAGCTTACCGTAGTTCCCCAGAACAGTTGAGCCAGTCACATGTTCGTTGTAAAGAGCACAACAAGAGAAAGGGGGAGCTGGTGAGTCCATAGCAGTCTATCGGCGAGGTGATGAAGTTACACTTGTATGCGGTTCACTACTAAATGTTTGCCATCGGATATCTTAACAGCTTTCTGCTGTGTTTTAGAAATCAAAGAGCTCTGTTATCTGAGTTAAAGTACAGCTGCCATTTTTTCCCCTGTGCTTCCTACTAGTGTTTTTTTCCTCCCTCTGTTCTTCTCCCCTCTGCTCTGTCCTCCTTAAGAAAAGCATGCATCACAACTTTGTTCATTTCCACAATTACTCTTGCTCACTTTCGCTCTAAAAAATGTCCACACTCACCGAAAAGGACATTCGCTAGCTACTAGCTGTGCTTCTATAACTTTATGAGCTGGATTTGCCTGTCTTTGCAATTAACTAAATGCTAACGAGCAAAAACTAACACAAACTAACAGCGTTTCTGCGTTTTTGTTTTTTACTGCTTGCATCAGTTACCTGATGTGGAATAGAGTTCCATGTAGTCATGGCTTTATGTAGAAATGTGTGCCTCCCATAGTCTGTTCTGGACTTGGGGATTGTGAAGAGACCTCTGGTGGCATGTCTTGTGGGGTATGCATGGGTGTCCGAGCTGTGTGCCAGCAGTTCAAACAGACAGCTCGGTCATTCAACATGTCAATACCTCTCACAAATACAAGTAGTGCTGAGTCATCCACATACATAGACACACTGGCCTTTTACCTGGATTAGGTTGGAGAGACTTCCATTAAAGAGCACCCTCTGTGTTCTGTTAGACAGGTAACTCTTTATCCACAATATAGCAGGGGGTGTAAAGCCATAACACAAGTTTTTCCAGCAGCAGACTATGATCGAGAATGTCAAAAGCCGCACTGAAGTCTAACAGCCCCCACAATCTTTTAATCGTCAATTTCTCTCAGCCAATCATCAGTCATTTGTGTAAGTGCTGTGCTTGTTGAATGTCCTTCCCTATAAGTGTGCTGAAAGTCTTATCAATTAGTTTACTGTAAAAGAGCATTGTATCTGGTCAAAACACAAGTTTTTCCAAAAGTTTACTAAGGGTTGGTAACAGGCTGATTGGTCGGCTATTTGAGCCAGTATAGGGGGCTTTACTATTCTTAGGTAGCGGAATTACTTTTGCTTCCCTCCAGGCTTGAGGGCACACACTTAAAATGAAGATATGGCAAATAGGAGTGGCAATATCGTCCGCTATTATCCTCTGTGGCAGACCAGGGGGTTTGAACTAAACGTTTACACAGATCAGACACGGACACAAGTGTGATACCTCAGTTTCAAGGGTGTATGTCTCCTCCAGGAGACCTCTTCCGGGTTACCATCTTCTGGGATCCGGGGAATGCGGTCTCCTCTGGGGTAGAACACCGAGCCCCTTGGTTCTAGCAGACCGTGAGGATGTCTATCCGGTAGCAACCTCTCACTACCTCCAACCTCTCCCGTGTGCTGCCCTCCTGGCAGCTTTATAGGCCCCGTCCGGCTGGTGAGCAATCAGCCCCAATTAGTCCTGGCCGGAGGACCCGTCAAGACCTGGCACGTCCAGCAGAGGGAGCCACCTCTGCGTGATGTAGACTCAGTCTGTCACCAGGCCTCGACAAGCCTCCCCTGGTGGCTTGTCCGCGGTACACCCCCACCTCCTGCTTCACGTCCTTCCTTTGGGCCTCAGGGATCCAGTATGGCCTCTTTCGTACCGTTTCTCTAGGCCGGTTGCGTACGTGGTGTTCAATGAGGGTCGTTCGGCCCGGGTTCTCGGAAAACACAGCAGTGTTCGGATCAATGAGCTCCCGGAGCATTTGCTTCTGGGCCAGTCTGATGTTCTCATTGCTCGGGACCACCACTGGTCCCGTCGACGTCCCAGGTTTTGACCACAACACGGCCAAGGCTGTCCTCACATGCCACCTCTTCAACAGGTTCACGTGGTAAATCTGTTATGGTTTCCGTCTCCCTGGCTGCCGTATGTGGTGTCCCCCACCTGGAACTCTTGGGGCTGGGTCCCCCGATTGTAGACCTTGGCTTGGGCGCACTGTGCCTTCTCCATATGTTCCCTTACCACTGGCCATATGGCTGTCATCCGCTCCCTCATCGTTTCAACGTGTTCCACCACGCTGTGTAAGGGGGTCGGCTGGGCTTCCCCCACTTCCTTGGCGAGATCCAGTAGGCCGCGTGGTCTCCTCCCGTAGAGGAGTTCAAAAGGGGAAAACCCAGTGGATGCCTGGGGCACTTCTCGAATCGAGAACATTAGGTGGGGTAGTAGCTGGTCCCAGTTCTTCCCATCCCACTCGATGACCTTCTCCAGCATTTGTTTGAGGGTCTTATTGAACCGTTTCGACAAGCCCTGCGGGTTAAAGACAGAGGTCCAGATCTGCTTTATCTGTAGGCGAGCACACAAATCTTTCATTAGTCGGGACATGAACTCGGTACCTTGGTCGGCCAGGATCTCAACAGCACCTCTCAAAGTTCCCCCTGTTCGTGCGACACCTGATACAAAAGGTTATATTTGATTTGGAAATTGGGGTATCGCCAATCACTCACCCCTGGGAGAAGCTGGCCATCCACTGCTATCACTTGGGCCATGGCGGCTTTCACATTTGGATCCTCCCACTGGGCGGTCCAGAACTGTCCCCTCAGGGGGCTCAGGGCAGGTGTCTCGGCGGGTCCGTAGACACGGGGTTAGCAACTGCTTGCTTCCGGGCCGCACAGGCGAGGGTCCGTCCCCGCTCTCGTCGGTCGCCGGCTCGTACTCTTTTTCCCAGCTCGTGCCTCCACAGTGCCGCGAACAGAGGACAATCTCGTCCAACGAGGAGGGGTACCGGCAACTCAGGTACGGCACCCACCACCATCTGGAAGCTCCCTTGTGGCATCACGATGGTGGCCTGCCCGGTCGAATACCGCTTGGTGTCGCCGTGGACACAGAAGATGGACATCTCCTTACCACGGTCGGTTGGCTGGGCCAGCAGGCGCGCTTGTACGAGCGTTACCACACTCCCGGAATCCAACGAAGCGTGGGTGTCGTGACCGTCGACTTTCACCGGGACCATGGGTGCTGGTGGTTCGCTGTGTGCCCAACAGGAGGTGACGTAGTTTACTCCGTGGCCCGGCTCGTCTCCGGGGCCCCGCTGATGGCATCGGCTCCTCTCGGCCCGGGCAATTCCATGCGAGGTGTCCCCGGGTGCCACACTCAAAACACCTCCTTTGGTCTTCATCCACCTGGGGTTGTCATCGGCGGGTCGACTCTCCCCCGGCTGTCTCTCCACGGGTCTGCAGTCATTTAGCCCGGTTGACTGTCGGATTGGTGAGTACTGTGGTGGGGTCGTCGTTCCATCCCATCTGACGGCTCCCGGACTCGGCCTGTGTCCCCTTCAGCAGGGCCTCGGTATTCTGGTGCGTCTCCACGGCTCCCAAGAGGTCCTCCAAGGTCTGAGGCGCGCGTAGGCTCGCCGCCCTCTTCATGTCGTGAGGTAGCGCCCGTAAGAAGCGATCCGTGACCACTTTGTCGATAACGGGGAGGGTGGCTACGTCGGTTAGGAGCCATGCCCTGGTGATGCGCAGTCGGTCGCTCATCTGGGCTTGGGGGTAAGCGTCGGCCACGAACCGCCAGTCGTGGACCAGCTGGGCCCGACGGGCCAGGCTGTACCCGTAGCCTGTACCCGTAGCCTTATCTGCCTGTATGGTGTTGAGGTCATAATACATCTTTTGGGCGTCTCCGGACAGGAACAGGGCCAGCAGACTCGTCCACTTCGCCTTGGGCCATCCTTCCCGGAGTGTTGTCCGTTCGAACGTGCGGAGGTAGGTCTCTGTCGTCATCCTCCGTTAGAATGATAGAATGATTAAAAACTGATTGGAAAGCGATTCGTCTGCGTTTCTCCTCACAGCGTCCTGACTTCCTCAAGCAGGTGGACATTCTGTAGACGCTGTTCTTCCAGCGTTCGTTCCTGAATGTCCTGTTGTGCTTGTTGGGCCCGAACAAACTGCTAAAACTGCGTAAACGTCAACCCTGGTCAGACCACGTTGTCAGATTTCCTGCATTCTCCACCACTTGTGGCAGACCAGGGGGTTTGATCCTACAGGAGACCTCTTCTGGGTTACAGTTTTCTGGGATCCAAGGAATGCTGTCTTCTCTGGGGTAGAACACCGAGCCCCTCGGTTCTAGCAGACCGTGAGGACGTCTATCCGGTAGCAACCGCTCACTACACCCAACCTCTCTCCTGTGCTGCCCTCCTGGCAGCTTTATGGGCCCCGTACGGGTGGTGAGTAATCAGCCCCTTGATTACACACCAGCCTCAATCAGCCCCAATTAGTCCTGGCCGGAGGACCCGTCGAGACCTGGCACGTCCAGCAGAGGGAGACACCGCCGCGTGATGTAGACTCCGTCTGTCACCAGGCCTCGACTAGTCTCCCCCTGGTGGCTTGTCCACGGTACGCCACACCTCAGTAATTTTCCATCCAGGTTGTCAGACCCCGGTGGCTTGTCATGTTGATAGACAACAATTTTTTCACCTCTTCCACACTCACTTTACGGAATTAAAAAGTACAATGCTTGTCTTTCATAATTTGGTCAGAAATACTTGGATGTGTAGTGTCAGCGTTTGTTGCTGGCATGTCATGCCTAAATTTGCTAATCTTGCCAATTAAAAAAATCATTAAAGTAGTTGGCAATATCAGTGGGTTTTGTGATGAATGAGCCATCTGATTCAATGAATGATGGAGCCGAGTTTGCCTGTTTGCCCAAAATTTCATTTAAGGTGCTTTTTACTATCATTCTTTATGTGATTTATTTTTGTTTCATAGTATAGTTTCTTTTTATTTAGTTTAGTCACATGATTTCTCAATTTGCAGTACATTTGCCAATCGGTTGTGCTGCCAGACTTATTTGCCATGCCTTCTGCCTCATCCCTCTCAGCCATACCATTTTACAATTCCTCATCAATCCAAAGGGATTTCACAGTTTTTACAGTCATTTTCTTAACGGGTGCATACTTATTAGTAACTGGAATAAGCAATTTCATAAATGTGTCAAGTGCAGCGTATGGTTGCTCCTAATTACACACCACAGACCAGCAAATATTCTTTATATCATCAACATAAGAATCACTACAGAACTTCTGGTATGACCTCTTATACACTATATTATGCCCAGCCTTTGGAACTTTGGTTTTCCTAGATATGGCTACTATATTGTGATCACTACATCCTATGTGTGTGTGATCACTACATATAGTGTGTGTGTTGTAACCCTGTGTGGGTTCATGTTTGTTTCCTGCTTTTAACAATGTTTTCTGTTCCTTTCTCCATGGCATTTGTAATATCACAGACTCCCACTCGTAAGATGAAAGCCCCCTGTAAATTTGAACATTTTGGAAGCATTTAAACTTCACATGCATTCTGGGTTTGCAAAATGGCCACTTTGCATAGTACGTGTGCAATAATCGTCACATTAACGCTTGGCGGTCAGGCACTTCTATTGATTTGACGATTTCAGCACTTGTGAGTCTGGACAACTTTTTAATTGTAAGTTAATTGCAGATCAACAGGACAATAACGACATTGAAACAAACCTAAACCTTTAGAGGACACAGACTCTCTTGTGCTTTGCTTTGTCTGTCAGTTTTATGTAATCCGGAATACATTGAACAAAAATATATACGCAACAAGCAACAATTTCATAGATTTTACTGAGTTACAGTTCATATAAGGAAATCAGTCAATTGAAATTAATAAATGAGGCTCTAATCTTTGGATTTCACATGACTGGAAATACAGATATGCATCTGTTGGTCACAGATACCTTAAAAAAAGGAAGGGGCGTGGATCAGAAAACCAGTCAATATCTAGTGTGACCACCATTTGCTTCATGCAGCATGGCATCTCCTTCGCATAGAGTTGATCAGGCTGTTAATTGTGGCCTGTGGAATGTGGTCCCACTCCTCTTCAAATGTTGTGCGGAATTGCTGATATTTGCGGGAGCTGGAACACGCTGTCATACACGTCGATCCAGAGGATCCCAAACATGCTCAATGGGTGACATGTCTGGTGAGTATGCAGGCCATGGAAGAACTGGGACATTTTCCATTTCCTGGAATTGTGTACAGATCCTTGCGACATGGGGCTTTGCATTATCATGCTGAAACATGAGGTGATGGTGGCGGATGAATGGCACGACAATGGGCCTCACGATCTCGCCACGGTATCTCTGTGCATTCAAATTGCCATCGATAAAATGCAATTGTGTTCGTTGTCCGCAGCTTATGCCAGCTTCTACCATATACCATAAACCACCACCACCATGGGGCACTCTGTTCACATAGTTGACATCAGCAAACCGCTCTCCCACACGACGCCATACATGCTGTCTGCCATCTGCCCAGTACAGTTGAAACTGGAATTCATCCGTGAAAAACATACTTCTCCAGCGTGCCAGTGGCTATCGAATTTGAGCATTTGCCCACTGAAGTCGGTTACGATGCCGAACTGCAGTCAGGTCAAGAACCTGGTGAGGACGACGAGCACCCAGATGAGCTTCCCTGAGACGGTTACTGACAGTTTGTGCAGAAATCCTTCGGTTTTGCAAACCCACAGTTTCATCTGCTGTCCGGGTGGCTGGCGTCAGACGATCCCGCAGGTGAAGAAGCCGGATGTGGAGGTCCTGGGCTGGCGTGGTTACACGTGGTCTGCGGTTGTGAGGCCGGTTGGACGTACTGCCAAATTCTCAAAAACGACGTTGGAGGCGGCTTATGGTAGAGAAATGAACATTAAATTATCTGGCAACAGCTCTGGTGGACATTCCTGCAGTCAGCATGCCAATTACACGCTGCCTCAAAACTTGACACATCTGTGGCGTTGTGTGACAAAACTGCTCATTTTAGAGTGGCCTTTTATTGTCCCCAGCACAAGGTGCACATGTGTAATGATCATGCCGTTTTAATCCGTTTCTTGATATGCCACACCTGTCAGGTGGATGGATTATCTTGGCGAAGGAGAAATGCTCACTAACAGGCATGTAAACAAATTTGTGGACAAAATTTGAGAGAAATATGTTATTTTGTGCGTATGGAATATTTCTGGGATCTTTTATTTCAGCTCATGAAACATGGGACCAAAACTGTAAATGTTGCGTTTATATTTTTGTTTAATGTAGAAAGAACTCAATCCTCTATAAGATGTACGGAGGTTCTCGCTCAAGCCTCAGCTGTGATGTCTGAGCTCTGCACTTCAACATCAAACATCCAACCCTGTCACTGACTGAGAGACAAAAATAATCAGAAACAGTATCTTGTGTTTTATGTGTATTGCGTCTTCTAGACTCTTACAGATGTAGGATCTTAATTTGATCAATGATGGAAACTTAAAACGTGTAGTGTATTTGGTGTTTAAAAAGGCTTCTGAAGTTTTTAATTTCCACTTTTAAATTTGACTTGATTTTTTGTAAGGGAAAATCATCAACCTCTACAAAAATGTAGGATTATTTTCCTGCTGTAGCAAACTGGCTCAAATGATGATCCTACATCTGTACATAACAATAAAGTGGGCTTGTATAAACCCCATTCTGAGTCTGTATAATGACCATGGAGTTTGGCGTCTGATGGACGTGGGCCAGGATATGTGTCTGTGGAGGATCACATCCCCACAGATGTTTCCTGTCTCATTGTTAACAGGCTAAACAGAAGCGCCAGTTATGGACCAAGAGGCGCCTGCGGTCCACACGTCCTCCCCTTTCCTCCCTCGGATAGCCCCTCTACCTCAGCCCAGCTACGACCAGACAACCTACCTCAGCCCAGCTAGGACCAGACAATTATGCAGAAACACTCCCTGTGCTGTCCGGTGTTGTTGGGTCATGTATTGGAGGCCAGTGAGTGTGTTGTGTGTGTGTGTGTATATACTGACTTCAGTTTTCAGATGGGCTCTGACCGAGCTACCGTTGCACCTGTTCCATTCTGCAAATAGGATTTGGAAAAGAGAGAAAATCTGGAGAGGTTCTAAACCACGTAGGTGGGCACCCCACTGTATCCTGCGCTGAGAGGGATTTTTTCCCCATCCGCTCACGCACACAACTCTGTAGCAGACCCCTCCCGAGTCCCAATCCTCATCCTACTCTTTGAATTATTTGCAGAGAGAGAGAGAGAGATCCCATGCAGTTGGTAGTACTCAGGAGTAATAATAACAATCTATTTCTGGAAGACTATTTTGAAAGTTGGAAGCGGCCATCGGGATGATTATGTGTGGTCAGCTCTGTGCGTTGCCATTTTTGTACACAGCCCCCATTTCTTCCCCCAGCATCCCTAGACTCCTCCATCTTCTGTTCTTAACTTTCTGCTCAGCGCTCTCCCTCCCTGCTTCCTTCAGCAGTAAGGTGTGGCCAACTGCTGTGCTGGTACAGTTGACAACTCTCCATATCTGTGTCTCTCTGGAGAGTTGAGACGTTGTTTGTTTGTTTTCACTATTCTGCCAGTCTGGGTAGAATGGAGGGGGTTCATGCAGAGGGGCGGAGTGGCACAATCAGAACCCAGAATTCTCTAATCGCGGCTAAGCAGACTCTTGCTTGGTTGAGGGTATGGAGGCATTCAGTTGGATATGTGTATTTTCAAACAGGAAAACAGGAAGAGAGCCTACAGGTTGAAAGGGAAAAGTAGAACTAAGTAGAGAGCATGACTGAAATGCACATTAGAGTGAGTGGCTGAGATGGAACGAGGGAGCAAATGGAGAACAAGATGATAGAAGAGAGACTGACAAAGCCAATATACACAGTACATGAGTAATGAGAGAATGAGGAGGAGTCTAGAGAGACGAGAGAAGACGAGCTATTCTTCAAGAAGCATCACATTCCTCAAATGAACTCCCTCAGTTCTCAACCAGCTCCTGATCACTCGGAGCTATCCTTAGATCTTGCTTTTGTACACTTTGTTTACAAGTAGTAAACGATAGAGCCAAGACTGATTCACACTGTGTAAAGACCGATACAGCAGAAAGCCCCTGCCTGCCCCTCTCAGAAATATGCATTCAGTGAGATGATTTATGCAGTGAAGAGGATGCATACTGACTGCTGTGCTGGTGAAACGATCGTTGTGACATTTAGCTAAACCACTCGCACACAGACACAGGCAGACACACTCGGACACACAGCAACACACGCATCACACACAAAATACCAACCCCTTATGCCTCAGTGACATTTGAGAATAACAGCACAGCATATAAGTCTTCTTCAGCTATCTGTGATGGTCTGTGGCCTAAAGCTGTGTAAATGGCAATTATGCCCTACATGGATTTAACCCATTCTCTATTAGTGAACAATTATTAAGTAGAAATCACTTCAAATACCATAAAAATTGAAAAAGAAGTTCAAACTTCCTTGAATCCTGTCCCAATGCCGACATGTTGTTATCATACGACTCTTGACAATGTAAATACATGACGTGTCACGCGTCATAACAGTAGTAACACTTAATTTCCTATATGTGACTCATTTCAGGAAACTAGGCGTATGGTGAGCGTCACTACTTCACAGGAGAGCCATTTGAACATAACTGTTGTTTTTTTCAAAATGCAGAATTGGCAGAAATGCCTTCTGGAACATGTGAACTTTCATGTGCCTTGAATAACAAACTTGTATTGCCATCTGTAAATACGAATACAATTGTATTACATCTTCAAACTAAGGGCAACCATGGCATCCGTGACAGAGAGGGAGAAGCGTCCATCCATATATACGGGTAAGATAGTCTAGCTAGCTACATTTTTAGATACTACACGTTCCTAATTTTGTCAGAAAGTCGTTTTCATTTCAAGTTAAAGTGTACTGTTAGCTAGCTAGCTAACGTTAGCTGGCTGGCTCGCTAGCTAACGTTATGTGTATGATCTGTGTAGTTATATTACTCAGAGCCATTTGCATTGCTAGTTATAGCATAATGTTAGCTAGCTAGCATTGAACCTGGTTGGTTAGCTACCTGCAGATTCATGCAGGGTATTAACGTTATGAGTTGGGATTATGGTTAATTATTTAGCTAGCTAGCTAGCTACATGTCTAAACAAAAGACTCCACTATGCAAGTAACCATTTCAATAGAATGTTCATGTCACTGCGACAACTGTCGATAGACATAGCTGGTAAATTCGCTCTGGCTATCTACTTCAGAATAACTGATGAATTTACGAACGCTCAACACCCATTGAATATGGTCGGTGTCAGTAAACGTTAGCAAAAAAGTATAATTAAATTGTTGCCAGCAGCACAGTTGCAGTCACAAACGCTCTGGATAACATAAAAACTGCCTAACCAGCTCTGCTAGGGCGACTAAAATGCTCAGAGTGAGCTGTTCTCTCATTTGTGTCTGGAACGTTAGCCAGTTAGCTTGGGTGCTTGACTGCTGTTGTCTGAACGTTAGCCAGTTAGCTTGGGTGCTTGACTGCTGTTGTCTGGTCAACCGTACTCCAGTGTGCGCTCCGAGAGCGAAATGCTCTGAATTTACGAACGGACAATCTGACAACGCTCTGAGGTTACAAATGCCCAGAGCGCACTCTGAACACACTCTGGCACTCCAGATTAAATGTACGAACACACCCGTAGTATAAACCAGCCTTTAGTCTTGAAATCTTTGGTTGTTTAGCACATGGCCTCACATGTGAATCCTTAAAGAGATGGGTGGGGCTAAGGCTTTAGAGGGTGTGAACAATGCTGAATGGGTGTAGACAAAGAAGAGCTCTAAAGTAGGTGTACTGAAACATTCAAGGACCATTTTCTCAAAAGTGAGGTTACACGTTTATCAACTTTCAAAGCAGAATTACTTTCCCATTGTTCCTCAACTGTAGTGTATGATGTATCATTTTCTTGCTCTTTGTCTCTACTTTTATCCAATATAAAAAACACAATTTCAAATTTTGCTAGATAAGACCGAATCGAGCCGGTCTTTCACATATTCAGTCTTGAAGTATGTAGATATATTCATTATGCTCTGTGCTCATAAACTTTCACCATACATCCACTCGTCAACAATGGATACAGTGGGGAGAACAAGTATTTGATACACTGCCGATTTTGCAGGTTTTCCTACTTACAAAGCATGTAGAGGTCTGTAATTTTTATCATAGGTACACTTCAACTGTGAGAGACGGAATCTAAAACAAAAATCCAGAAAATCACATTGTATTATTTTTAAGTAATTAATTTGCATTTTATTGCATTACATAAGTATTTGATACATCAGAAAAGCCGAACTTAATATTTGGTACAGAAATCTTTGTTTGCAATTACAGAGATCATAAGTTTGCTGTAGGTCTTGACCAGGTTTGCACACACGGCCAGTACATTTTCATACTGGCCCCCCGTGGGAATCGAACCCACAACCCTGGCGTTGCAAACGCCATGCTCTACCAACCGAGCTACATGGGTTTATGATGGAAAAGCAATGTCAATGTTGTGTAGGAGGAGTTCAACTCACAAATAAGGACTTGGTCATTAATAAAAATGTTTGTTGTTCCTGACAGCTTCCTTAATTAATCAGTCACAGGTAGTTAGCTTTTTAGTCACAGGAGGGCCTTCATCTAATTTCTACCTAACAATGTGGGTTTGTCATCACAAGCAAACAGTGTAGTATACACTGAGTATACAAAACATTAGGAACACCGTCCTAATATTGAGTAGCACCCCATTTAGCTCTCAGAACAGCCTCAATTCGTCGGGGCATGGACTTCAAGGTGTCGAAAGCGTTCCACAAAGATGCTGGGCCATGTTGACTCCAATGCTTCCCAAGGTTGTGTCAAGTTGGCTGGATGTCCTTTGGGTGGTGGACCATTGTTGATGGACAGGAAACTGTTGAGCATGAAAAACCCAGCAGCGTTTCAGTTCTTGACACACTCAAACCGGTGCACCTGGCACCTACTACCATACCCTGTTCAAAGGCACTTAAATATTTTGTCTTGCCCATTCACCCTCTGAATGGCACACATACATAATGTCTCAATTGTCTCAAGGCTTAAAAGTCCTTATTTAACCTGTCTCCTCCCCTTGATCTACACTGATTTGAAGTGGATTTAACAGGTGTTATCAATAAGGGATCATAGCTTTCACCTGGTCAGTCTAAGTCATGAGAAAAAAAATGTATACACTCAGTTTAGGTCAACACTGAAACTGTCTGTGATGTGTGCAATGTCAACTTTACTGGTTCTATATGTGCAGTATTGTTCTCTGTCTGTTAGCACCAGGACTCCTGGCTGGGTCAGGTGTGAGCAGAGCACCAGAACTCCTGGCTGGGTCAGGTGTGAGTAGAGCACCAGAACTCCTGGCTGGGTCAGGTGTGAGCAGAGCACCAGGACTCCTGGCTGGGCCAGGTGTGAGCAGAGCACCAGAACTCCTGGCTGGGTCAGGTGTGAGCAGAGCACCAGGACTCCTGGCTGGGCCAGGTGTGAGCAGAGCACCAGAACTCCTGGCTGGGTCAGGTGTGAGCAGAGCACCAGGACTCCTGGCTGGGTCAGGTGTGAGCAGAGCACCAGGACTCCTGGCTGGGCCAGGTGTGAGCAGAGCACCAGAACTCCTGGCTGGGTCAGGTGTGAGCAGAGCACCAGGACTCCTGGCTGGGCCAGGTGTGAGCAGAGCACCAGAACTCCTGGCTGGGTCAGGTGTGAGCAGAGCACCAGGACCCCTGGCTGGGTCAGGACCTAGCTGAAGGTGACATGGGAAGCGCTCTCCTTGATTCCTGCAGGGATTTCCTGTTGCTGTTATCCAGAGAGGAAGCAGGTGCTTGTCTCGGGCCTTATTTCTCCTGTAGGACTGTTCCCTTACCTCCACAACACACAAATGTATACAAACAAATGCACACAGATGGGAACAGAATCCTTCTTTGAATGTCCTTGTTATTCGCTCTGGATAAGGGTGTCTGCGTTACTTAAATGTGAATATGATGTGTTACTTTTAGCAGAAATAGAGATTATGAGATTATATCATGTAGACTGGGCTGAAGAGGAAACCCCCTCTGCTATTGAACTCTTATCTGGGCTGAAACTGTGCATTCCTGGCTAGCTGTTAGCAGGAACTCCAGGCATCCATCACGCTATCTCATCCTCTTGTCTGGAACCTGTCTATGTCTCTGTACACACAGAGCGAGAGAGAGAGAGCATCTCCACCGACCACATTCCTTTCCCATCCCCCCTCCTCCTCCTCCCCCCACCCCCTCCTCTTCCCCCCCCACCCTGCCCATTTCCTGTCATTCCATGCATTCCTGCCCAAATAAGAGCTTTGAGTCTGCTAGTCAGAGAACGGATCAGAGTCACTGAGCTTAACCATGTGTGCTGTGATTGCTGAGTATCAGTGAGGGATGGCTCTTTGGTGTGTACATGGGTTTGTTGTGTGTTCATATATTTGCTTGTGCTTGGGTGAATGACATTGCGTGCTGCACTTCAGTCATGCCCTATGATTCTCTTTGCCTGAGGCTGTGCTACACGAAAACATATTCAGATTCCAAGAGCACAGGCATAGTTTAGTTTCACCTCAACTTGACAAGACAGAGGGAGTTAAAGTGTGACAGGTTGGTCTTGGCGATACTCCAAACAGATTAGATATACAGAAACAAGCCATGCACTACACTGCTACCGAATCCCAGAGTTTCAGACTCCTAATTATCCTTACACCTCTGAAGACTCTAGCCTCTCCATGCCAGTCTGAAGAACTTAGGTGTTTTATCTCTGATAAAACTCTGATAAAACACCAAAACACCTATTGCTCCAAACAAATTATAAAATACATTTCTAATAAAAAATTTAATTAACTGTACAACATAAGACATATAGGTAAAAATATATATATTCCCAAACCCCCTTCCAAAAAATAAGTAATGAAACAACAAAAAAATGGCAAGCTGTCAGCGGTGCAATACACATAAAAAAAAATTAAATACACATTATCAAGACATCCCAAAAACTATAAGCAATAAAGAAGAGGGTGTTCTGTGTGTGCGTATATGTAAGGGTGGGTGGGTGAGTGGGAGTCGGTGCAAAAAGTATCTTGAGAAGCAGGTGTGAAGAGTCAGTGAAAATAGTCTCCAAGATGCAGGTGATTGTCTGTGGTCTATTGCACATTTGGTTGTTCTGGGAAGGGCTGCGTTTGACGTGGACAGTTGCTCCGGTTTTCGTCCTGATGGCACTTTTTCTCCCCATAAGTTAATGTGTGCATAATATATATATATATATATATATATATACACGTGTCTGTCTGTTGGTGGTTAGCAGATACGCTTGTATGTGTAGATGTAGCCCTTGCAGTATGTGTAGATGTAGCCCTTGCAGTATGTGTAGATGTAGCCCTTGTATATATATATATATTATTATATATTATGCACACATTAGCTTGGCCCTTCTCCGTTCTGCAGTAGACTGAACCAGATTTTCCTCTAGGATTTTGCCTGTGCTTAGCTCTATTCCGTTTCTTTTTATTCAAAAAAAACTCCCAAGCCCTTACCGATGACGAGCATATCCATAACCTGATGCAGCCACCACCATGCTTGAAAATATGAAGAGTACTAAGTGATGTGTTGTGTTGGATTTTTCCCAAACATAACGCTTTGTATTCAGTACAAAAAGTTAATATCTTTGCCACACTTTTTTTCAGTATTACTTTTGTGCCTTATTGCAAACAGGATGCATGTTTTGGAATATTTTTATTCTGTACAGGCTTCTTTCATGGGTGGTCCTCTGTAGCTCAATTGGTAGAGCATGGCGCTTGTAATGCCAGGGTAGTGGGTTCGATCCCCGGGACCACCCATATGTAAAAATGTATGCACGCATGACTGTAAGTCGCTTTGGATAAAAGCGTCTGCTAAATGGCATATTATTATTATTATTTCTTTTCACTCTGTCATTTAGGTTAGTATTGTGGAGTAACTACAATGTTGTTGATCCATCCTCAGTTTTCTCCTATCACAGCCATTAAACTGTGTTTTAAAATCACCATTGGCCTCATGGTGAAATCCTTGAGCGATATCCTTCCTCTCCGGCCACTGAGATAGGAAGGACGCCTGTATCTTTGTAGTGACTGGGTATATTGATACACCATCCAAATCGTAATTAATAACTTCACCATGCTCAAACGGAAATTCAGTGTCTGCTTTTTTATTTTTTATCCATCTGCCAATAGGTGCCCTTCTTTGCAAGGCATTGTTGACTCTGTGCTTGAAATTCACTGCTCGACTGAGGGACCTTATAGATCATTATTGTATGTGTGGGGTATAGAGATGGGGTAATCATTCAAAACATTTCGTTAAACACTACTATTGCACACATACTGTACATGCAACTTATGTGACTTGTTAA
This sequence comes from Coregonus clupeaformis, assembly GCF_020615455.1. Taxonomy (NCBI): domain Eukaryota; kingdom Metazoa; phylum Chordata; class Actinopteri; order Salmoniformes; family Salmonidae; genus Coregonus; species Coregonus clupeaformis. Next base: position 4,028,084 of record NC_059231.1, read on the forward strand.
GCACATTTTTACTCATGAACGTATTAAGGCTTGCCATACATAACAAAGGGGTTGAATACTTATTGACTCAAGACAACTTTATTAAATTGAAAAAAAAATCTCTAAACAAAATTCCACTTTGACATTGTGTGTAGATCAGTGGCACAAAATCTCAATTTTATCCACTGTAAAGTCTAATACTGTTCTGTAAGGTGAGTGTTTTATACTTCATGTGATTGATTCAAATTCTGTTCTTAAATGCTTACTGACAAAAGCAACATAAAGGTTGTGAATTAAAGAACTATACATTGCAGGCTGTAGTGATGCCGACATGCACATGCAATCAATTTGCATACGGTAAGAATCTTTGGACTCCCATTTAATCATATCTGTTACAATTCCATGTTGCACAATCACACATAATAATGAGGAAGGTACAAGGGCATGAAGTAATCGCAAACAACCGAGCATATCCCATATGCTGCAAAAACACGTACAGTGGGGAAAAAAAGTATTTAGTCAGCCACCAATTGTGCAAGTTCTCCCACTTAAAAAGATGAGAGAGGCCTGTAATTTTCATCATAGGTACACGTCAACTATGACAGACAAATTGAGAAAAAAAATGCAGAAAATCACATTGTAGGATTTTTAATGAATTTATTTGCAAATTATGGTGGAAAATAAGTATTTGGTCACCTACAAACAAGCAAGATTTCTGGCTCTCACAGACCTGTAACTTCTTCTTTAAGAGGCTCCTCTGTCCTCCACTCGTTACCTGTATTACTGGCACCTGTTTGAACTTGTTATCAGTATAAATTACACCTGTCCACAACCTCAAACAGTCACACTCCAAACTCCACTATGGCCAAGACCAAAGAGCTGTCAAAGGACACCAGAAACAAAATTGTAGACCTGCACCAGGCTGGGAAGACTGAATCTGCAATAGGTAAGCAGCTTGGTTTGAAGAAATCAGCTGTGGGAGCAATTATTAGGAAATGGAAGACATACAAGACCACTGATAATCTCCCTCGATCTGGGGCTCCACGCAAGATCTCACCCCGTGGGGTCAAAATGATCACAAGAACGGTGAGCAAAAATCCCAGAACCACACGGGGGGACCTAGTGAATGACCTGCAGAGAGCTGGGACCAAAGTAACAAAGCCTACCATCAGTAACACACTACGCCGCCAGGGACTCAAATCCTGCAGTGCCAGACGTGTCCCCCTGCTTAAGCCAGTACATGTCCATGCCCGTCTGAAGTTTGCTAGAGTGCATTTGGATGATCCAGAAGAGGATTGGGAGAATGTCATATGGTCAGATGAAACCAAAATATAACTTTTTGGTAAAAACCCAACTCGTCGTGTTTGGAGGACAAAGAATGCTGAGTTGCATCCAAAGAACACCATACCTACTGTGAAGCATGGGGGTGGAAACATCATGCTTTGGGGCTGTTTTTCTGCAAAGGGACCAGGATGACTGATCCATGTAAAGGAAAGAATGAATGGGGCCATGTATCATGAGATTTTGAGTGAATACCTCCTTCCATCAGCAAGGGCATTGAAGATGAAACGTGGCTGGGTCTTTCAGCATGACAATGATCCCAAACACACCGCCCGGGCAATGAAGGAGTGGCTTCGTAAGAAGCATTTCAAGGTCCTGGAGTGGCCTAGCCAGTCTCCAGATCTCAACCCCATAGAAAATCTTTGGAGGGAGTTGAAAGTCCGTGTTGCCCAGCGACAGCCCCAAAACATCACTGCTCTAGAGGAGATCTGCATGGAGGAATGGGCCAAAATACCAGCAACAGTGTGTGAAAACCTTGTGAAGACTTACAGAAAATGTTTGACCTGTGTCATTGCCAACAAAGGGTATATAACAAAGTATTGAGAAACTTTTGTTATTGACCAAATACTTATTTTCCACCATAATTTGCAAATAAATTCATTAAAAATCCTACAATGTGATTTTCTGGATTTTTTTTCCTCATTTTGACTGTCATAGTTGACGTGTACCTATGATGAAAATTACAGGCCTCTGTCATCTTTTTAAGTGGGAGAACTTGCACAATTGGTGGCTGACTAAATACTTTTTTTCCCCACTGTATGTTCTCATTCTAGTAGCCTATGCACTCACTACCTGGTTATATTTTGAGAAAACCTCACAAAAATACGAAACAAGTCTTGTGAGTGTTAGAAAGAGCTTGGGCTTGTATCTAAATTCTTTATCAGGATATTCATTCCTTGGAACATGTTGATCATGTTCTGCTTCGTGTAGGAGTGGAATTTAGATATCATTCATTTAATCGGCAATAACAAAGGCGAATGCCATGTCTGCCATTGTCGCGTTTTCCTAGAAACAGTAGTTATCCGACTTTCTGTCAGTGCGTATGTACCTCCCACAACTTCACTAGTTCACTTTCGTCTACTTTCGCCTTACCACTCAAACGCGCCCAATGACAGTTTAGAAACCCCGTGGCAGAGTTTTCAAACAGCGGCTGCGTTCGAGCGGATCACTTTTTTCAAGTCTTTCAAAGTGTGTTGCATAATCGGGATAAATATTGTCCGACTTGCGCCTACGTGTCGATTTTAGGCAGTTGCTCCTCACCAGCTGCAACTTGCAGCCATCGTCTTCATTGTGGAGGGCACTATTTGTCAACCAATCATTAGTGGGGGGTTTTTACCCACGCGAACGGGACCAAAGACGTGACTGAAACAGGAAGCGTCTTTGCCGCGACCCATATGTATACAGTGGATAGGTATAAATGAATGTGATATTTGAGTTTCTCTCTTCCCAATTGATAGTACATGTTATATGGGGGTTGGAGACGTTTATTTCGACATTACAAATAAAAACGTTTATAAACAATGGCAAAATTACCATGTTGCGCTGAGCCTTGCTGTTGGAAAATCACATCAGTGTCCAATTTCGGCTGTAGCAGATGCAGCTCCCCCGACTTCAATCTTCAGTAGGTTGCTTCAGCCTTACCACTCAAACAAGCCCAGAAACTCTGGGTCGTCACTAGTTACCACAGCCACAATGCCATAAACCCCGCCTTTTTCTACAATTTATCTTCTTAACATTTGATTTAAACCTATCCCTAACCTTAACCACACTGCTAACCTTATGCCTAACCTTCAATTAAGACAAAATAGCTAATTTTAGTTTTCATTCATTTTTACGATTCTGACTGTGGCTGTGGTATCTAGTGGAAACCGAAACTGTGATACAAGTGTGTTGCTCCCAATGACTGTATATGGTCGCTCCAGCAGAGACTGCTAATTTTTCTAGTTCATATACAATTAGACCCAGCTGGTATCGCATTGGTGTCTATGGGAGAGCCACCCCTTAAGTGGACAGGAACTGTGACCATTTTGTCAATGGTAAAAGACCTGAATAAGACATCTTCATTTATCCACCATCTTTGGCTCTAGGTGCACAGATCCACAAGACTTCGCTCAAAGCCTGTGTCGGTAATTCTACATAGAATATATCTGCCTCACATATTATTTATTGACGATTGGCTGTAAAAAATAGTTTGTTGCTATCATGTAAAAGTGCAAGGCAGATCTCAAACCTAGGACTTGACCCATGAAAGTGTGGCCACTGCCACAGACTTTTGGGAAAGACTGCATACTATGATGAACATAATTTCATAAAGCTAAGTTCTATGATAAATTCACTCATCAATGGACAGTTGAACGGCAAGACACAGCCACCTTTCCTGAGGAATTACCATTGCAGCCATAACAGACCCAGGAGTTATTTTGGCAGGATGAACATGGTATGTGTGTGTTTGTTATTACAGAGTTGTTTGTGTCTCTGTAAAAGCATTAATAATCGTGTCCCCCAGTAGCCTATTCTCCTACTAACAGCTTGTGTACATCGATAACATATCATAACAATTTATAAAGTTGGCTACTTTATTGCCGAGCCTTTCAGGCCCCTGTTTATTTTCAATGTCATTCTATTAGAAACCTTTTATTATAAATGTTTTTTTTGTTAGCGTGATGTTTTTAACTTTCATGTAGCCTACTTGGGATTTCACCACAATGTTTTTATCTGCTCAACAACACAGATCCAGGTCAAGCTCACACAGGTTGCAACAAATGCCTACAGACATTTCCATGGAAATGGGGTAAAAAAGCAGATGACTGTCATGCACTGGATGGACAACCATGTACTGCAACGTCAGAATTAAGTTCACAAAATGCAAGGGAGTATGTGGACACAGTCAAAGACCAATGCAGAGAGTAAAACAATAGAGACTGAAACTGGGGTCAGATTCTCAGAGCTATTGAAATGGCCATATTTCATGTACATAGACATGGCTGCAGTGGACCCTATGCATAATCTTACTGGGGGGCATCAAAACACATTTTCACCATCTGGAAGAATATTGGTGTGCCTGAGGATGGAATGCTAAGCAATATTCAGCTTAAGTTGGCCAACTACCTGCTAAAATCTCATCAGAGTTTTCTCATTTCAATGCACATGAATCGAAAAATGTGACATGCGTTAACTCCTTATTCGCTCTTAAGGGACTTGCCCATTATGATTGCGGGACCCATTTTGTCAAAGCCTGTACAATCTTATGTACTTGATGTATCGCAATGGAGCGAGTTGGCTCATTTCCACTTGCAACAGTTCTGTGAGAGCTTTGCAAGGTTGTATGGAAAACAGTATTGCACATCAAATATGCACCTCCATAGCCACTTGAAGAAATGCGTTATGGACTATGGTCCAATATATGGTTTCTGGTGCTTTCCATTTGAGCGAGCAAATGGTTTCATAGGTGAACAGAAGACCAACAGTCACAGCATCTCAGTTCAGCTACTGAGAGAGGCTTTAACTTTTATTGACCTGACGAAGATCCGTTTAGAATCTAAACGTTGTCAATAAGGTGGTGAATTGGGAGCTTTAACAGTGTGTGGGCCTTCTTGTTCTTTACTAGTATTATTTATTAGCCCAGCACCTATGTTTTTAAGGATGTGCGTATGACCACAAACTTTTCTATAGAGGTTTTAACTGGCATGCATACTGACACCGTTGTTCTCTTGTGATGTGCTTGTTGGTCCAGCACATGAAAACACACGCATTTCTCATGTCATGGCTCGTGTAAATTGGTTCCAGAAACATCCGAATCAGTATTATTTCAAGCCCCCTGTTGAGGTTTGGGGCAAGGCATTGTAATCTGTATCAGAGACACAGTTTATTCCAGTTCAGAGAATTATAAAGCCCTGTGCAGTGTTCCAGGACTACAGAGACAGTTACTCGGGTAGTACCAGTTTAAAGCAGGGCTGTTTTTTAGACATCAGGCTACTTGGAGGTGAAACTATGAGAAATCAAGGGGCCTAGCATTGGGAATTTGAGTGCAAAGCTACTGTGTATTTCTTAAATTTTAGCGGTAAAAAACATTTGATTTTTCATAATTGTTTGTTTATTTTATAAAGCGTATAATAATTTTAATGTTTTATTATCAGTTTTTTATATGGAACTTTGCATTGTACTGTGAAACTGCTTGAGGTGATAGTCTAATTTGTCAACCAGCCTTTTTAGCTTGAAATTTAACCAATGATGCCTTTTTGTTTTATGATAACCTTTGATCTATTTTATTGCTGTGCTTTATTTTCTTCTTCTTCATTTTATTGTTTTAAGTGTGTTGCTATTTTAAATGGTTTCAATTTAAGTTTGATTTGAAATTAGACCTTTATTGATGATTGTATGAAATAGACTCTGTTAACTTTATAGTCTATAATTCTTGTTAAGACTTTTTTTTTTTTTTATGTATGAACTAGGTTATAAGCCTACTAAATAAATGTTTGGAGTAGATTGCCTGCTGAGCTGAACTGGACCATGATATGAGGACAATAGACTAGGTGTTAGAGGCTATTAACGTGTGTAAATATCCATGACCTTCCAGAGCCGACTAATCAAGACTGGTCAGGCTCTTCTTTTTATTCTGACATCTCAATACTGAGTTTCTACTTCTCATCATTAAAGATATTCTGACTTACATGTACACACTCGGAAACAGGCCATTTTACACAGTGTAGCCAGTCTCTCTTTCTCCTTTTGAAGTAGTGTAGAACAGCATGGGTTTCCTGCTTAATCAAACAGGAATCGCTCTCTTCCTCTCAGCCCAGCAGCACAGCCAGCTAGTGTACCTAGCTGGAGCCAGAGAGTTGGAGCCTGCATGGCTCTGGAATGCTGTAGCCCTCCTGGTGAGGTGGTGCTTGGCGCTGTAGCCCTCCTGGTGAGGTGGTGCTTGGCGCTGTAGCCCTCCTGGTGAGGTGGTGCTTGGCGCTGTAGAGGCTCTTCCCGTCAGGCCCTCCGGAAAACATCTGAAAAATGACACAGACCTGAGATTATGGAAAATGACACAGGCCTGAGATTATGGAAAATGACACAGACCTGAGATTATGGAAAATGACACAGATCTGAGATTATGGAAAATGACACAGACCTGAGATTATGGAAAATAGGATATTTAGGAACAATGGGAAGCATAGCCAAGAAACAAAACTCTTAATCTTGTGTTCTTGTGTGTTTGTTCCTGTATGTTTTGTATGTTATCCTGTCCTGACCAGCTCTCCTTGTTGTCTATGAGCCAATCATTTCATGGAATTGTACTGTATTATAATTTTTTTATTAACCAGTCTCTGTCTTCCGCTTCAGGCGTTGCTGAAGATGGACTGCCAGGGCCTGGTGGCCAGGCTGGTGATGGACTTTGTCCTGTTGACCACGGCGGTGGAGGTTGCTGGGCGGTGGAGGGAGCTGGCTGAAAGGCTATCCAAAGTGTCCCGTCTGCAGCTGGATGCATACGAGGGACCTCACAGAGACAGGAATGGAGTGGTGGACCATGAGGTGAGGCTGGGTTCTGATCTGGCATTATTGAAATACTACACACAGCTTTTTGAAATTACATTACCTGTGAACTGTAGATGGTGAGATACTTTTTGTGCTTTACATACTTTTGGATTGATATACTGTGAATGTCAGCCACATAACCATAGTTAATTAAACTGGTGGAACGTAACATGCCAGTTCCATGTGATTTTATTGTCACCCTCACTTCAATATGTTCCCTTCAATTACCACCCCACATTGTCCTCTGTCTTTATCTCTCCCCTTGCTGCAATGTGTGTAAGCCAACAACATCATTATGACCATAGTAAGTAAGTAACCTTGCTCGAGCGTTGGCTTGTGCGATCTGGAACAGCTCATAGGAGCAGGAGCCTATCGCCTGTTTCTGTAGCATGAGGCAGCTTGATGTACAAGTACACCGCCTGGACAGATAGGACGCTAGTCTATCGCAGAGCCTTACCCCTAATCTATCTCCTTAATGCTGAGTGTCAAGCAGTGATGCATCAAGTCCCATTTTTACAGTCTTTGGTATGACTCGGCCGAGGATCAAACTCACAACCTTCCAATCTCAGGGCGGGCACAAGGTCACTGAGTTTGTTATTTAATTATGACCATAGAAACATCCGAAAACAGAATGCAATTCCCATGTGATCTATTGTCAGTCCAATATGCTCACTTCAATCGCCACCTCTCTCTCTTTCTCCCTGTGTAGGCCATGTGGAAGCCAGCCTATGACTTCCTGCTGACGTGGGCGGCCCAGATTGGGGACAGCTACCGGGACGTGATCCAGGAGCTCCACATGGGCCTGGACAAGATGAAGAGCCCCATCACCAAGCGTTGGAAACACCTGACGGGCACGCTCATCCTCGTCAACTGCCTGGATATGCTCCGGAGCTCGGCCTTCAGCCCCGCCTCTCAGGACGACTGTGCCATCTAGACCAAACTTGCCATCATCATCATCACTCATAGGGTGCAACTCGTCTCCTTCCCTTATATCTCCGCTAATTGGAAAGCAATTTATTTCCCATCCATATAGATGAAGCATAGAAGAGGAGGAGAGGAAGAACCATTATACTGTTGAGATAGACTCCGCCTCCTGCTGTCCTTCCTACGTCCATCACCATCCTAACCCCACCCCTGACCCTACCCTTGTGGATAATTTTTGCATATCCTCCTACGCTCCACAACCTTATTCCCTGTTTGTATTGAAGATTCTGAACAACAGCTGTCTGCCTGGTCCGTCTGAGTCCTGCTTCTTCCGAATCTGCCTTTAGTCCTCCTGGGGGTGAGGGGCTAGACTGCTAGACTGCCCTTCTCACCCCCCCGCCTCACCCCCAGGAGGATTAGACTGCTAAACTGCCACCCCCCTCTCACCCCCAGGAGGACTAGACTGCCTCCCCTCACCCCCAGGAGGACTAGACTGCCTCCCCTCACCCCCAGGAGGACTAGACTGCCCCCCCCCCTCACCCCCAGGAGGACTAGACTGCTAGACTGCCCCCCACCCCCACCCCCCTCCCCCACCCCCAGGAGGACTAGACTGCCTCCCCTCACCCCCAGGAGGACTAGACTGCCCCCCCCCTCACCCCCAGGAGGACTAGACTGCCTCCCCTCCCCCCCAGGAGGACTAGACTGCCCCCCCCTCGCCCCCAGGAGGACTGGACTGCTAGACTGCCTCCCCCCTCACCCCCAGGAGGACTAGATTGCCTCCCCTCACCCCCAGGAGGACTAGACTGCCCCCCTCACCCCCAGGAGGACTAGACTGCCTCCCCTCACCCCCAGGAGGACTAGACTGCCTCCCCTCACCCCCAGGAGGACTAGACTGCCCCCTTTTTACTCTAAATATGGCACAGCATTTTTTAAAGACACTTTAGCACCTTTCGTTCACCACTGTGGACTCGACACATTGCTAAGAGAATAAACTTTTTAAATGGTATCCTTGTTCTTTAGCCTTGTCACGTGTGTCAAACGAGCTAAATATAATGTGTTTATTTATAAAGCTTTGGAGTTGTTGAGATGAAAGCACTGTCTTATTGTTCAGGGTTTCCTCCTACTGTGGTCCGTTTTATTTCAACTTCTTTGTTAGTGAACATATTTTTAAGGACCGAGTTCATAACTGTGCATAACTCTCAGATTAATGTATGTTCTTTTATTTCAAATAAATTATTCTCTCACCTCTTTTTCACCTCTAACTCTCTTGTAAATTGAACCTTTTTGGCCTGCAGTTCTTTATATACTAGACTTTGTGAATTTATTGTGCCGAAGCTTGTCAGCAGTTAATATGACTCTTCATATAGCTACATAGATGCCTCATTCAATATCCAACCACTGTTGTTACAATGCTAACTCTGTTAAAGATTCTGGATATGTTTTGTCCCCTGTATGTGTTGTATAGCTACATGTTCATACACATTTCGCATCTGTTTTGTGACTGAATACTTTTGTGTAGAATATAAATAAAATGTGAATATTTTTACGCAATTCATTATGCTGAATGATTTGATTTCTTACCTACCACAGTAGCAATAATTTCTCTTCATGTCAGATTTGTTTGTGTTCTTGAATTACATTTTCCCTTACAAGCACGCAAATAATGTTAGTGACGGAAGAGGTTATGTTTGTTTTTCAAATCAGCGTTCTGTTTGTGCTGACCATCCAACGACATCCCAGAGAATACAGCATGTTCTGTTGAGAAGAGATGTACTGGCACACAGGGAAACAAAGGGGAGATGGGGGTGAGACACTAATGACTAATTGGCTGATACAGATGGAGTGAAAGAGGTTGATAGACACCCATGAAAGAGGGGAGGAGGAATAGATGGAGACGTATGGAACGGAGGAGGGGTTTAATTTTTTGTCTGGATGACCTCCAGCAGCCAGTTTGCTTATCCAACTTTCTGCTTTGCCAAGCATTCCCATCACTCGATAAGTCTGATGTTGAAAGCAACTGTCAAACTGTTTACAGCTCCAGCAAAACGGTTCCATGGGTCTCTCTCTCCCTGCACAATAGGTGTCTCTCCCTGCATCATACTGTAGGTCTCTCTCTCTCTCCCTGCACCATACTGTAGGTGTCTCTCTCTCTCTCCCTGCACCATACTGTAGGTGTCTCTCTCTCTCTCCCTGCACCATACTGTAGGTGTCTCTCTCTCTCTCCCTGCACCATACTGTAGGTGTCTCTCTCTCTCCCTGCACCATACTGTAGGTGTCTCTCTCTCCCTGCACCATACTGTAGGTGTCTCTCTCTCCCTGCACCATACTGTAGGTGTCTCTCTCTCTCTCCCTGCACCATACTGTAGCTGTCTCTCTCTCCCTGCACCATACTGTAGGTCTCTCTCTCTCCCTGCACCATACTGTAGGTGTCTCTCTCTCTCCCTGCACCATACTGTAGGTGTCTCTCTCTCTCCCTGCACCATACTGTAGGTGTCTCTCTCTCTCCCTGCACCATACTGTAGGTGTCTCTCTCTCTCCCTGCACCATACTGTAGGTGTCTCTCTCTCTCCCTGCACCATACTGTAGGTGTCTCTCTCTCTCTCCCTGCACCATACTGTAGGTGTCTCTCTCTCTCTCCCTGCACCATACTGTAGGTGTCTCTCTCTCTCTCCCTGCACCATACTGTAGGTGTCTCTCTCTCTCCCTGCACCATACTGTAGGTGTCTCTCTCTCTCCCTGCACCATACTGTAGGTCTCTCTCCCTGCACCATACTGTAGCTCTCTCTCTCCCTGCACCATACTGTAGGTGTCTCTCTCTCCCTGCACCATACTGTAGGTCTCTCTCCCTGCACCATACTGTAGGTGTCTCTCTCTCCCTGCACCATACTGTAGCTGTCTCTCTCTCTCCCTGCACCATACTCTAGGTGTCTCTCTCTCTACCTGCACCATACTGTAGGTGTCTCTCTCTCTCTCCCTGCACCATACTGTAGCTGTCTCTCTCTCCCTGCACCATACTGTAGGTGTCTCTTTCTCTCCCTGCACCATACTGTAGGTGTCTCTCTCTCTCTCTCCCTGCACCATACTGTAGGTCTCTCTCTCTCTCTCCCTGCACCATACTGTAGGTGTCTCTCTCTCTCCCTGCACCATACTGTAGGTGTCTCTCTCTCCCTGCACCATACTGTAGGTGTCTCTCTCTCTCTCCCTGCACCATACTGTAGGTGTCTCTCTCTCTCCCTGCACCATACTGTAGGTGTCTCTCTCTCCCTGCACCATACTGTAGGTGTCTCTCTCTCTCCCTGCACCATACTGTAGGTGTCTCTCTCTCTCCCTGCACCATACTGTAGGTGTCTCTCTCTCTCCCTGCACCATACTGTAGGTGTCTCTCTCTCTCTCCCTGCACCATACTGTAGGTGTCTCTCTCTCCCTGCACCATACTGTAGGTGTCTCTCTCTCTCTCTCCCTGCACCATACTGTAGGTGTCTCTCTCTCTCCCTGCACCATACTGTAGGTGTCTCTCTCTCTCTCCCTGCACCATACTGTAGGTGTCTCTCTCTCTCCCTGCACCATACTGTAGGTGTCTCTCTCTCTCCCTGCACCATACTGTAGGTGTCTCTCTCTCCCTGCACCATACTGTAGCTGTCTCTCTCTCTCCCTGCACCATACTGTAGGTGTCTCTCTCTCCCTGCACCATACTGTAGGTGTCTCTCTCTCTCCCTGCACAATACTGTAGGTGTCTCTCTCTCCCTGCACCATACTGTAGGTGTCTCTCTCTCTCCCTGCACCATACTGTAGGTGTCTCTCTCTCCCTGCACCATACTGTAGGTGTCTCTCTCTCTCCCTGCACCATACTGTAGGTGTCTCTCTCTCTCCCTGCACCATACTGTAGGTGTCTCTCTCTCTCCCTGCACCATACTGTAGGTGTCTCTCTCTCCCTGCACCATACTGTAGCTGTCGCTCTCTCTCCCTGCACCATACTGTAGGTGTCTCTCTCTCCCTGCACCATACTGTAGGTGTCTCTCTCTCTCCCTGCACAATACTGTAGGTGTCTCTCTCTCCCTGCACCATACTGTAGGTGTCTCTCTCTCCCTGCACCATACTGTAGGTGTCTCTCTCTCCCTGCACCATACTGTAGGTGTCTCTCTCTCCCTGCACCATACTGTAGCTGTCTCTCTCTCTCCCTGCACCATACTGTAGGTGTCTCTCTCTCCCTGCACCATACTGTAGGTGTCTCTCTCTCTCCCTGCACCATACTGTAGGTGTCTCTCTCTCTCCCTGCACCATACTGTAGGTGTCTCTCTCTCTCCCTGCACCATACTGTAGGTGTCTCTCTCTCTCTCCCTGCACCATACTGTAGGTGTCTCTCTCTCTCCCTGCACCATACTGTAGGTGTCTCTCTCTCTCCCTGCACCATACTGTAGGTGTCTCTCTCTCCCTGCACCATACTGTAGGTGTATCTCTCTCTCTCCCTGCACCATACTGTAGGTGTCTCTCTCTCCCTGCACCATACTGTAGGTGTCTCTCTCTCCCTGCACCATACTGTAGGTGTCTCTCTCTCTCCCTGCACCATACTGTAGCTCTCTCTCCCTGCACCATACTGTAGGTGTCTCTCTCTCTCCCTGCACCATACTGTAGGTGTCTCTCTCTCTCTCTCCCTGCACCATAATGTAGGTGTCTCTCTCTCTCTCCCTGCACCATACTGTAGGTGTCTCTCTCTCTCCCTGCACCATACTGTAGGTGTCTCTCTCTCTCTCCCTGCACCATACTGTAGCTCTCTCTCTCTCTCTCCCTGCACCATACTGTAGGTGTCTCTCTCTCTCCCTGCACCATACTGTAGGTGTCTCTCTCTCTCTCCCTGCACCATAATGTAGCTGTCTCTCTCTCTCTCCCTGCACCATACTGTAGGTGTCTCTCTCTCCCTGCACCATACTGTAGGTGTCTCTCTCTCCCTGCACCATACTGTAGGTGTCTCTCTCTCTCCCTGCACCATACTGTAGGTGTCTCTCTCTCTCTCCCTGCACCATACTGTAGCTGTCTCTCTCTCCCTGCACGATACTGTAGGTGTCTCTCTCTCCCTGCACCATACTGTAGGTGTCTCTCTCTCTCCCTGCACCATACTCTAGGTGTCTCTCTCTCTCTCCCTGCACCATACTGTAGGTGTCTCTCTCTCTCCCTGCACCATACTGTAGGTGTCTCTCTCTCTCCCTGCACCATACTATAGGTGTCTCTCTCTCCCTGCACCATACTGTAGGTGTCTCTCTCTCTCCCTGCACCATACTGTAGGTGTCTCTCTCTCCCTGCACCATACTGTAGGTGTCTCTCTCTCTCCCTGCACCATACTGTAGGTGTCTCTCTCTCTCCCTGCACCATACTGTAGGTCTCTCTCTCTCCCTGCAACATACTGTAGCTCTCTCTCTCTCTCTCCCTGCACCATACTGTAGGTGTCTCTCTCTCTCCCTGCACCATACTGTAGGTGTCTCTCTCTCCCTGCACCATACTGTAGGTGTCTCTCTCTCCCTACACCATACTGTAGGTGTCTCTCGCTCTCTGCACCATAAAAGCAAGCAGGGCCTTAATTAAATACACAGATTAATGGAGGAGAAAAAAAGCCAAAAGGACTGGAATTAATTATGACAGAATATGGGCAGACATGCATCACAACCCTGCTTAGTGTGGGTTATGAGATCCCCCCGGGCAGCGGCAGGGAAACAGCTTGGCACATCACACACAGCACAAGAAATGTCTGTATACACTTTCAAAATAGGTCTTCAATTGTGGATAATCCATACAATGGTGTGTCATTGGGGGTCAAGTTGTGTTGGTGTTTTAAAATTACACTTGTCCAACTTGGTATTGTGATTAGTCAGTTGCCTGGCATTTTGTTTAGCATAGCATTTCTCTGTTTAGTAGAGAGATGGCTCATCTTCAGAGGCCTCTTGTGTCTAACCAGTGACTCTGGACATTACTGTCTTGGGAGCTAAAGATCTGAGGGAGGAAAACACTATTCCATACTTCTTACACACCTCCATACACCAGTGGCGGTGCCGTTGAAGATGATACTCTAATTTTCCCTATACCCATCATGAGGTTGCTACAATCTAGCCTATGAATGAAACTTTACAATGCAGGTGCACAAGTCAAGAGAAATGTGTATATTCAAGGTGACAGACATTGACACATTCAATACCGCCTTGCACACTCTTGCCTGCATCTAGCTGATCTAGGGTGTAATCATTAGTCCAACAGTTGCAAACAAGAGTTTCTATTGGACAAATTCAGGTATGTTTATCCCTGTTTCGTTCCGTTTGTTTCTGTTTAAGAAAGGTTTTTCAACAGAATGAATACACCCCTGATCACACTCAAACACAGTTCACTTTCATAGCAACCATATACAAACAACATGATCCCTTTGATCATTGTATAATTCCTTCTCATGTCTACGCTCTCTCATCCTCTCACCTTTTCCCTTCGCTTGTGGACTTCATTGCGCAACACATCAGCTGTCTGTGACCAGGCGAAAAAAACTTTTTCAAGCAAAACCTTCACATCATAACCACTAACCGCTACACAAATCCTACATCGTTGTCACCATATTAGCTAACGTCATAATCAACATAGCTACTAGAACTAACGCGTCAGTAAACCCACTACAATCATGCAGTACAGTGTACAGTCAGTAAGCAGTTTAGCAGTTACACCGGCGGACCCCGGTGGCAATAAATTAATCAACTCAAAAGCTTACCTTGACTTGGAAGAGTTCCAGTGTTGGATAGCCTTAACCAGCTAGCCAACATAGCATCCCTCTCTGTTTGAGCCAGGTGTTTGAGAAGGCAAAACTTGTGGAAAATATAGCTAGCTCTCTCTCTCTTGCTTCTCTTTCATTTTTGAAGAAATTAATTTGTTCAAAACTGTTCAACTATTGTCTCTCTCTCTTTGAGTCAACTACTCACCACATTTTTGCACTGCAGTGGTAGCTAGCTGTAGCTTATGCTTTCAGTACTAGATTAATTCTCTGATCCTTTGATTGGGTGGATAACATGTCAGTTCATGCTGCAAGAGCTCTGATAGGTTGGAGGATGTCCTCCGGAAGTTGTCATAATTACTGTGTAAGTTTATGGAAGGCGGTGAGAACCATGAGCCTCCTAGGTTTTGTATTGAAGTCAATGTACCCACAGGAGGACGGAAACTATCTATCATCCGGCTACACAATGGTGCTACCCTACACAGTGCTGTTGAGGCTACTGTAGACCTTCATTGCAAAGCAGTGTTTTTTAACCAATTATTTGGTGACATGAATATATTTAGTATAGTTTTATTTAAAAAGGATGACTTTTTTAATGTTTCAATACTTTTAATTTTATGAAATTCACTGAGGAGGATGGTCCTCCCCTTCCTCCTCTGAGGAGACTGAACTGCCAAACAATGTCTTCTACACATCTCCATACACTGTCTTCTCTTCTACACATCTCCATACACTGTCTTCTACACATCTCCATACACTGTCTTCTCATTTGAGAGGAGGGATGTTATGATGAGTTTCTAGGGTATCAAGTGATTACGAATGTAAGGATGTACTTAGACACTTTTGATGGGGAGTTCATACAATATATTTAATATGTACCATGGTTAGTTGTAACAGACATAGCCCTGCCTCTTCCAACTTCCTAACTCCAGAACAAAGATCCACTCTCTCTATATATACACTCTGTTACACGTCTCTCCACGAACATCTGGTAATCATCATGGGCACTCCCTTTCTTTGATGTTATTACCCTTTACCCCTGTGATTGCAATCCACTTTTTTGTTCTTATTTTGTGGTAAGTAAAATTACTTAACCCCCAATAGTTCATATAAAATAAAATATTCCCAATCAGTAGTATATATATATATATATATATATATATATATATATATATATATCAGTGGGGGAAAAAAGTATTTAGTCAGCCACCAATTATGCAAGTTCTCCCACTTAAAAAGATGAAAGAGGCCTGTAATTTTCATCATAGATACACATGAACTATGACAGACAAAATGAGAAAAAAAAATCCAGAAAATCACATTGTAGGATTTTTAATGATTTTATTTGCAAATTATGGTGGAAAATAAGTATTTGGTCAAAAACAAAAGTTTCTCAATACTTTGTTTATACCCTTTGTTGGCAATGACACAGGTCAAACGTTTTCTGTAAGTCTTCACAAGGTTTTCACACACTGTTGCTGGTATTTTGGCCCATTCCTCCATGCAGATCTCCTCTAGAGCAGTGATGTTTTGGGGCTATCGCTGGGCAACACGGACATTCAACTCCCTCCAAAGATATTCTATGGGGTTGAGATCTGGAGACTGGCTAGGCCACTCCAGGACCTAGAAATGCTTCTTACGAAGCCACTCCTTCGTTGCCCGGGCGGTGTGTTTGGGATCATTGTCATGCTGAAAGACCCAGCAACGTTTCATCTTCAATGCCCTTGCTGATGGAAGGAGGTTTTCACTCAAAATCTCACAATACATGGCCCCATTCATTCTTTCCTTTACACGGATCAGTCGTCCTGATCCCTTTGCAGAAAAACAGCCCCAAAGAATGATGTTTCCACCCCCATGCTTCACAGTAGGTATGGTGTTCTTTGGATGCAACTCAGCATTCTTTGTCCTCCAAACACGACGAGTTGAGTTTTTACCAAAAAGTTATATTTTGGTTTCATCTGACCATATGACATTCTCCCAATCCTCTTCTGGATCATCCAAATGCACTCTAGCAAACTTCAGACGGGCCTGGACATGTACTGGCTTAAGCAGGGGGACACGTCTGGCACTGCAGGATTTGAGTCCCTGGCGGCGTAGTGTGTTACTGATGGTAGGCTTTGTTACTTTGGTCCCAGCTCTCTGCAGGTCATTCACTAGGTCCCCCCGTGTGGTTCTGGGATTTTTGCTCACTTGTGATCATTTTGACCCCACAGGGTGAGATCTTGCGTGGAGCCCCAGATCGAGGGAGATTATCAGTGGTCTTGTATGTCTTCCATTTCCTAATAATTGCTCCCACAGTTGATTTCTTCAAACCAAGCTGCTTACCTATTGCAGATTCAGTCTTCCCAGCCTGGTGCAGGTCTACAATTTTGTTTCTGGTGTCCTTTGACAGCTCTTTGGTCTTGGCCATAGTGGAGTTTGGAGTGTGACTGTTTGAGGTTGTGGACAGGTGTCTCTTATACTGATAACAAGTTCAAACAGGTGCCATTAATACAGGCAACGAGTGGAGGACAGATGAGCCTCTTAAAGAAGAAGTTACAGGTCTGTGAGAGCCAGAAATCTTGCTTGTTTGTAGGTGACCAAATACTTATTTTCCACTATAATTTGTAAACAAATTCATTAAAAATCCTACAATGTGATTTTCTGGAGAAAAAAAAATCTCAATTTGTCTGTCATAGTTGACGTGTACCTATGATGAAAATTACAGGCCTCTCTCATCTTTTTAAGTGGGAGAACTTGCACAATTGGTGGCTGACTAAATACTTTTTTCCCCACTGTATATATATATATATATATATATATATATATATATATATATATATATATATATATATATATTTCTGACTAGAGCCTAAACTATGCTAGATAACTGACAATTCACCCCCTTTCTACCTTCTATACCTGAATCCAACCTGATTCTCAATATATTTAATCAACAAAGGATTCATTCATACATTCTCAGTCATCTATCTTATTTATGCGATATCAAACCTCTATACACTCAGTCTGAGTAAAAGATAAACACATAATTAACTACTATATATTCATGCTAATAATCTATGTAGTCAAAACCTTACTTATGTATATATATATAGAGTGAGGGAAAAAAAGTATTTGATCCCCTGCTGATTTTGTACGTTTGCCCACTGACAAAGAAATGATCAGTCTATAGTTTTAATGGTAGGTTTATTTGAACAGTGAGAGACAGAATAACAACAAAAAAATCCAGAAAAACGCATGTCAAAAATGTTATAAATCGATTTGCATTTTAATGAGGGAAATAAGTATTTGACCCCCTCGAAATCAGAAAGATTTTTGGCTCCCAGGTGTCTTTTATACAGGTTACGAGCTGAGATTAGGAACACACTCTTAAAGGGAGTACTCCTAATCTCAGCTTGATACCTGTATAAAAGACACCTGTCCACAGAAGCAATCAATCAATCAGATTCCAAACTCTCCACCATGGCCAAGACCAAATAGCTCTCCAAGGATGTCAGGGACAAGATTGTAGACCTACACAAAGCTGGAATGGGCTACAAGACCATCGCCAAGCAGCTTGGTGAGAAGGTGACAACAGTCGGTACGATTATTCGCAAATGGAAGAAACACAAAAGACTGTCAATCTCCCTCGGCCTGGGACTCCATGCAAGATCTCATCTCGTGGAGTTGCAATGATCATGAAAACAGTGAGGAATCAGCCCAGAACTACATGGGAGGATCTTGTCAATGATCTCAAGGCAGCTGGGACCATAGTCACCAAGAAAACAATTGGTAACACACTACACCGTGAAGGACTGAAATCCTGCAGCACCCGCAAGGTCCCCCTGCTCAAGAAAGCACATATACAGGCCCGTCTGAAGTTTGCCAATGAACATCTGAATGATTCAGAGGAGAATTGGGTGAAAGTGTTCAGATGAGACCAAAATCGAGCTCTTTGGCATCAACTCAACTCGCCGTGTTTGGAGGAGGAGGAATTCTGCCTATGACCCCAAGAACACCATCCCCACCGTCAAACATGGAGGTGGAAACATTATGCTTTGGGGGTGTTTTTCTGCTAAGGGGACAGGACAACTTTCACCGCATCAAATGGACGATAGACAGGGCATGTACCATCAAATCTTGGGTGAGAACCTCCTTCCCTCAGCCAGGGCATTGAAAATGGGTCGTGGATGGGTATTCCAGCTTGACAATGACCCAAAACACACGGCCAAGGCAACAAAGGAGTGGCTCAAGAAGAAGCACATTAAGGTCCTGGAGTGGCCTAGCCAGTCTCCAGACCTTAATCCCATAGAAAATCTGTGGAGGGAGCTGAAGGTTCGAGTTGCCAAACGTCAGGCTCGAAACCTTAATGACTTGGAGAAGATCTGCAAAGAGGAGTGGGACAAAATCCCTCCTGAGATGTGTGCAAACCTGGTGGCCAACTACAAGAAATGTCTGACCTCTGTGATTGCCAACAAGGGTTTTGCCACCAAGTACTAAGTAATGTTTTGCAGAGGGGTCAAATACTTATTTCCCTCATTAAAATGCAAATCAATTTATTACATTTTTGACATGACTTTTTCTGGATTTTGTTGTTGTTATTCTGTCTCTCACTGTTCAAATAAACCTACCATTAAAATTATAGACTGAACATGTCTTTGTCAGTGGGCAAACATACAAAATCAGCAGGGGATCAAATACTTTTTTCCCTCACTGTATAAGGAAAAATCCCACATAGACATCCCCCATTTTAAAATGACCCCTTTTTCTGAGACATGCGACCAAGAAAAACATACATATAAATAAATTGTGACCATCATGTCATCATCCCCACAAATACAAAGATACATGACACTTTGTAAGTTACATGAATATTACAATATATTCAAATGAATATATCAAAATAAAACAACTTCAATCTTCTTCATCCATCTTTGTCACGGTTTCGGCCGAGGCTGCTCCTCCTCCTGGTTCGGGCAGGCTTCGGCGGTCGTCGTCCCCGGAGTACTAGCTGCCACCGATCTATGTTTCATGTTCGTTTGGTTTGGTCTTGATGTTGTACACCTGTGTCTAGTTAGTCCTCGTTAGTGTTCTATTTAGTTCTCGTTGTGTGTGCCTGTGTTTGTGTGTGATTGCGCTTCTGTTTCGTGTTGGAGCTTCATTTTCCCTCCAGTGTTGGAGAGGTTATTTTTGCACATGTTTGTGCGCTGTTTGTTTTGTCGCCTGTGTGCGCCGTGTATTCGCCTTCGGGCTTATTGTGCTTTTGTCGTTTATAAATATTGCACTAAAGCCTTTGGACTGAGCCTCTGCGTCCTGCGCATGATTCATACACCACACCCACCTTCAGCACCCCTTGACAGAATCACACACCACTATGGAATCAGCAGGATCGGCAGTGAGGCCTGTGTCTCTCGAGGAGCATCTCCGTGGGCAAGAGGGCCAGATCAGACAACTGGAGACTGCTCTACAGGAGGTAATCTACACCTTGCACCGATGGGAGGCCAGCAGGGTACCCATACCTCCACCTACCCTGCCCACCCCATCGGTCGGTCCACCAGTCCCAGGTTCGGAACCCAGGGGGATTCGGCTCTCGCTCCCGAGGGCGTATGACGGAACAGCTGCCGGGTGTCAGGGGTTCCTCCTGCAGGTGGAGCTCTACCTGGCCACTGTACACCCGGTGCCCTTGGGATACGAGAGCGTTTCCGCCCTCATCTCCTGTCTCACGGGCAAGGCGTTGGAGTGGGCTAACGCCGAGTGGAGGAGGATGGACGCCAACACCATCACCTACGCCGAGTTCTCCCGCCGCTTCAAGGCCGTGTTCGACCATCCACCTGAGGGCAAAGCGGCGGGGGAGTGTCTAGTCCATTTGAGACAGGGGAGGAGGAGCGCTCAGGTGTTCGCTCTAGAGTACCGGACTCTAGCGTCGGATGCAGGGTGGAATGAACGGGCTCTCATCAACCATTTTCGGTGTAGCCTCCGGGAGGACGTTCAACGGGAGTTGGCCTGCAGGGATACCCATCTGACTTTCGACCAGTTGGTCGATATGTCCATCCGTCTAGACACCCTGCTGGCCACCCGTGGACGTCCCGAGGGGGGTCCGGCCATTCCGCCCTCCGGCACCTCCGAGCCGAGCCCTATGGAGCTCGGGGGTGCCGGCGCTAGAGAACGGAGGAGGAAGAGCCCGAGGGGGCCTGTCTCCTGCACCAAGTGCGGTCGTGGAGGGCACACTGCGGCCAGGTGCTGGGGAGGGTTCTCCGAGGGAGAAGACAACAGGCCACGCACTGGGGGGGCCTCCCAGGTGAGTAGACGCCCCACTTACCCAGAGCTTTCTGTTGCGCACTTTTGTATACCTGTTGGTTTTCCACAGGTTGCACCTCATTCCCAGCATAAGGCGCTAGTAGATTCAGGCGCAGCTGGGAATTTTGTTGATCGAAAGTTTTGTTTAGAGTTAGGGATCCCTCTCCTACCTGTTGACAAACCTTTTCCCGTTCATGCCTTAGATAGCCGCCCGTTGGGATCGGGGTTGATCAGGGAAGTCACAGCGCCACTTAGGATGTGTGCGCAGGGGGGTCATGAAGAGACTATACAGCTGTATCTGATCGACTCTCCTGCGTACCCAGTGGTGCTGGAAATTCCCTGGTTAAGCACCCATAACCCTGCTATTTCGTGGCAACAGAGGGCTCTCGATGGGTGGTCTGCTCAGTGTGAGGGGCGATGTCTGGGTGTTTCCGTGGGGGCAACTTCGGTGGAAAGTCCAAACCAAGTGCCCGCACTGCACATTCCGCCTGAATATGGGGATTTAGCTCTTGTGTTTAGCAAAACTAGGGCGACGCAGTTGCCTCCCCATAGACAGGGGGATTGTGCGATTGATCTCCAGGCAGGAGCAGCGCTCCCACGGAGCCATGTGTATCCTTTGTCTCAAGAGGAGAGAAAAGCTATGGAGACTTACAGTGGGGAAAAAAAGTATTTAGTCAGCCACCAATTGTGCAAGTTCTCCCACTTAAAAAGATGAGAGAGGCCTGTAATTTTCATCATAGGTACACGTCAACTATGACAGACAAAATGAGGAAAGAAAATCCAGAAAATCACATTGTAGGATTTTTAATGAATTTATTTGCAAATTATGGTGGAAAATAAGTATTTGGTCAATAACAAAAGTTTCTCAATACTTTGTTATATACCCTTTGTTGGCAATGACACAGGTCAAACGTTTTCTGTAAGTCTTCACAAGGTTTTCACACACTGTTGCTGGTATTTTGGCCCATTCCTCCATGCAGATCTCCTCTAGAGCAGTGATGTTTTGGGGCTGTCGCTGGGCAACACGGACTTTCAACTCCCTCCAAAGATTTTCTATGGGGTTGAGATCTGGAGACTGGCTAGGCCACTCCAGGACCTTGAAATGCTTCTTGCGAAGCCACTCCTTCGTTGCCCGGGCGGTGTGTTTGGGATCATTGTCATGCTGAAAGACCCAGCCACGTTTCATCTTCAATGCCCTTGCTGATGGAAGGAGGTTTTCACTCAAAATCACACGATACATGGCCCCATTCATTCTTTCCTTTACACGGATCAGTCGTCCTGGTCCCTTTGCAGAAAAACAGCCCCAAAGCATGATGTTTCCACCCCCATGCTTCACAGTAGGTATGGTGTTCTTTGGATACAACTCAGCATTCTTTGTCCTCCAAACACGACAAGTTCTATTTTGGTTTCATCTGACCATATGACATATGACATTCTCCCAATCCTCTTCTGGATCATCCAAATGCACTCTAGTAAACTTCAGACGGGCCTGGACATGTACTGGCTTAAGCAGGGGGACACGTCTGGCACTGCAGGATTTGTGTCCCTGGCGGCGTAGTGTGTTACTGATGGTAGGCTTTGTTACTTTGGTCCCAGCTCTCTGCAGGTCATTCACTAGGTCCCCCCGTGTGGTTCTGGGATTTTTGCTCACCGTTCTTGTGATCATTTTGACCCCACGGGGTGAGATTTTGCGTGGAGCCCCAGATCGAGGGAGATTATCAGTGGTCTTGTATGTCTTCCATTTCCTAATAATTGCTCCCACAGTTGATTTCTTCAAACCAAGCTGCTTACCTATTGCAGATTCAGTCTTCCCAGCCTGGTGCAGGTCTACGATTTTGT
This sequence comes from Coregonus clupeaformis, assembly GCF_020615455.1. Lineage (NCBI taxonomy): Eukaryota > Metazoa > Chordata > Actinopteri > Salmoniformes > Salmonidae > Coregonus > Coregonus clupeaformis. The sequence continues at coordinate 4,050,705 of NC_059231.1, forward strand.
TTCTGGTGTCCTTTGACAGCTCTTTGGTCTTGGCCATAGTGGAGTTTGGAGTGTGACTGTTTGAGGTTGTGGACAGGTGTCTTTTATACTGATAACAAGTTCAAACAGGTGCCATTAATACAGGTAACGAGTGGAGGACAGAGGAGCCTCTTAAAGAAGAAGTTACAGGTCTGTGAGAGCCAGAAATCTTGCTTGTTTGTAGGTGACCAAATACTTATTTTCCACCATAATTTGCAAATAAATTCATAAAAAATCCTACAATGTGATTTTCTCAATGTTTTTTCCTCAATTTGTCTGTCATAGTTGACGTGTACCTATGATGTAAATTACAGGCCTCTCTCATCTTTTTAAGTGGGAGAACTTGCACAATTGGTGGCTGACTAAATACTTTTTTTCCCCCACTGTACATAGCCGAATCTTTGAGACAGGGATACATTCGGCCTTCCACTTCCCCCGCCTCTTCGAGTTTCTTTTTTGTGAAAAAGAAAGATGGAGGGTTGCGCCCGTGCATTGATTACCGTGGTCTCAATCAGATTACTGTGAAATACAGTTATCCACTCCCCTCTGATTGCGACCATGACGGAGTCATTGCATGGGCGCGGTTTTTCACAAAATTGGATCTCAGGAGCGCGTATAACTTGGTGCGCATTAGGGAGGGCGATGAATGGAAAACAGCGTTTAGTACCACGTCAGGTCATTTCGAGTATCTTGTCATGCCATATGGGTTGATGAATGCTCCATCAGTCTTCCAATCCTTCGTAGATGACATTTTCCGGGATATGCAGGGACAAGGGGTGGTCGTGTACATTGATGACATTCTGGTGTACTCGTCTACCCGAGCCGAGCATATAACCCTGGTGCGTCGTGTATTGAGGAGGCTGTTGGAGCACGACCTATATGTCAAGGCAGAGAAATGTCTGTTTTTCCAGGAGTCGGTCTCCTTTTTGGGTTATCGGTTGTCCGAGTCAGGGGTAAGTATGGAGGTGGATCGTGTGTCCGCTGTGCGTAATTGGCAAACCCCAACTACTGTAAAAGAGGTGCAGCAGTTTTTGGGCTTTGCGAATTACTACCGGAGGTTTATCCGGGGTTTTGGACAGGTGGCAGCTCCCATCACGTCCCTTCTGAAGGGGGGTCCGGTGCGACTGCAGTGGTCAGCCGATGCGGACAGGGCCTTTAGGAGACTGAAGGACCTGTTTACGTCGGCTCCGGTGCTGGCGCATCCGGATCCCGCATTACCCTTTCAGGTTGAGGTAGACGCGTCTGAGGCTGGTATAGGGGCCGTTCTCTCTCAACGGTCCGGCACGCCACCTAAACTCCGCCCCTGTGCTTTTACTCAAAGAAGCTCAGTCCGGCGGAGCGTAACTATGACGTTGGGGACAGGGAGCTGTTAGCTGTAGTTCAAGCCCTTAAGGTGTGGAGGCATTGGCTTGAGGGGGCTCAACACCCTTTCCTCATTTTGACTGACCATCGGAACCTGGAGTACATCCGGGCAGCGAGGAGACTGAACCCTCGCCAGGCTCGATGGAGTATGTTTCTCACCAGGTTCGTATTTAAAATCACGTACATCCCTGGGTCCCAGAATGGTAAGGCAGATGCGCTGTCCCGGCGGTATGACACGGAGGAGAGGTCCGTTGAGCCCACTCCCATACTACCGGAGTCTTTCCTTGTGGCACCGGTGGTGTGGGAGGTCGATGCCGAAATCGAGCGAGCGTTGCGTGCACCGACCCCCAGCCCTCCACAGTGTCCTGAGGGTCGGAAGTACATTCCGCTCGAGATTCGGGATCGACTCATTTACTGGGCTCACACGTCACCCTCCTCTGGACATCCGGGTATCGGCCGGACAGTGCATTGCCTTAGCACTAAATACTGGTGGCCCACTTTGGCTAGGGATGTGAGGGTGTATGTCTCCTCCTGCTCGGTGTGCGCCCAGTGTAAGGCGCCCCGACATCTGCCCAGGGGTAAGTTACAGCCCCTACCCGTTCCACAACGACCATGGTCCCACCTCTCGGTGGATTTTGTAACAGACCTTCCGCTCTCTCAGGGGAATACCACCATCCTGGTCGTTGTGGACCGGTTCTCTAAGGCCTGTCGTCTTCTCCCTATGTCTGGTCTTCCTACTGCCCTACAGACCGCTGAGGCCCTATTTACCCACGTCTTCCGGCATTACGGGGTCCCCGAGGATATAGTGTCTGATCGAGGCCCCCAGTTTACCTCCCGGGTGTGGAGAGCGTTTATGGAGCATTTGGGGGTCTCGGTTAGCCTTACCTCGGGGTACCACCCGGAGAGTAATGGGCAGGTAGAACGTGTCAACCAGGATGTGGGTAGGTTTCTGAGGTCGTATTGCCAGGACCGGCCTGAGGAGTGGGCGCGTTACATTCCCTGGGCCGAGATGGCCCAGAACTCTCTCCGCCACTCCTCTACCAACCTAACCCCTTTCCAATGTGTATTAGGTTACCAGCCGGTTCTGGCACCGTGGCAGCAGAGCCAGATCGAGGCCCCTGCGGTGGATGATTGGATGAGGCGCTCGGAAGAGACGTGAACGCTGCCCACGTCCACCTGCAGCGGGCCGTCCGTCGTCACAAGGCGAGCGCCGATCTCCACCGCAGTGAGGGGCCGGTGTACGCACCCGGAGATCGAGTCTGGCTCTCTACAAGAAACCTACCCCTCCGCCTGCCCTGCCGGAAGCTGGGTCGGCGGTTTGTGGGGCCCTTTAAAGTCCTGAGAAGATTGAACGAGGTGTGTTATAAGTTACATTTACCTGTTGAATATAAGAATATTAACCCCTCGTTCCATGTGTCTCTTCTCAGGCCGGTGGTAGCTGGTCCACTCCAGGACAATGAGATAGGAGAGACTCCTCCGCCCCCTTTGGACATCGAGGGGGCTCCGGCGTACACCGTTCGGTCCATCTTGGACTCCAGACGCCGGATGGGGGTCTCCAGTATCTCGTGGAGTGGGAGGGGTACGGCCCGGAGGAGCGGTGCTGGGTGCCGCGGAGGGACATCCTAGACCCATCTCTCCTGTCGGAGTTCCACCGGGACCATCCCGCGCGCCCTGCTCCGCGTCCTCCTGGTCGTCCCCGAGGCCGGGGTCGGCGCACGGCTGGGGCCGCGCGTCAAGGGGGGGGTACTGTCACGGTTTCGGCCGAGGCTGCTCCTCCTCCTGGTTCGGGCAGGCTTCGGCGGTCGTCGTCCCCGGAGTACTAGCTGCCACCGATCTATGTTTCATGTTCGTTTGGTTTGGTCTTGATGTTGTACACCTGTGTCTAGTTAGTCCTCGTTAGTGTTCTATTTAGTTCTCGTTGTGTGTGCCTGTGTTTGTGTGTGATTGCGCTTCTGTTTCGTGTTGGAGCTTCATTTTCCCTCTAGTGTTGGAGAGGTTATTTTTGCACATGTTTGTGCGCTGTTTGTTTTGTCGCCTGTGTGCGCCGTGTATTCGCCTTCGGGCTTATTGTGCTTTTGTCGTTTATAAATATTGCACTAAAGCCTTTGGACTGAGCCTCTGCGTCCTGCGCATGATTCATACACCACACCCACCTTCAGCACCCCTTGACAATCTTCATACAGATGAACCCCAATCATGTCACTGGTCACTTGGGGCGCTATCTGATCGACTGCGATAGTCTTCTTTCCAAATCTTCAACCCTGTACACCTCAATCCACTTCATACATTTCCAACTTAATGTTCCTTATTCCTCAATCAACATTATCAATGTACTCTAAACTGGAATAACATATAGATGAATAATTTATCCTTTCTCTCCTTGCATTAATATTGACTGATACATCTCTATTCATACTCCTAATACCTTCCTATATGTCTCTAATATTTATCATAGCTTTATTTAAATTCCCAATACCTTCCTAATCTTAATGGCCAACATGTATCCCCCATATAATCACATACATTCCCTCTTTATCTACTATAATAGCATCCAATGCTATGTGATTATCACTTACATAGTCTAATGAGTAACATCTCAGACCCAATTGCTTATAAACCCATGATTGTTAAAAGATACAATGTTCAACTCCGACTTTGTTCTCCTAATATACCTGATATGACATACACATTATAACACTCTGTTTTCACTCCCTGCTAAATTATTACATCCCTAAACTATTCATGCTTTAAGAATTAAACAAAAATCAGATCATATGAAAATATCATAACACCATGATAGTAACCAATTAAGTACTTGCCTAGCAACATAGATATTTACCACTCTAAACATCCATATCAATATCACTTTTATACTGTATATAATGACTAAAATGTTAATACGTTAACCCAATTAATCAACATATTAATAATTTCATTCACAATCTTCACATTAACTTCCATGTTTCAAACAGTATGATTCAACAATGTCTACTCAAAATAAATCATATAAGTGTATCCTAAGACATTACCATAATTTACCACTGTTTTTAACCCATAATATATAAAACATTTCTCCATTGAACAATCAATATCCTTCATTTTGAAAATAATTATACTAATACATACTAATGATTTACTTAAATCACTCAGTCATCTTATAAATTATAACCAACCAAATTACCTAACTCGACCAAATTTAAAATTACAATTGTTATTGATTCACTTTATCCTTATCAATGAAAATTAAACCCTCAACTTTATCAGCCACTACAACTGTCAGAATGTACACTTATATTAACATACAGTATAATTATCCATAATTCAATTATGACTTTCCTCATCCTGATAATAAATACAGATCATTATCTCAATGCATTCTTAATACTATTAATTTAGCAGTGTATATACCTACTACCCAAATTAGCAAATTTAGATAAATCCAATGTTATTATCAACACAGCTAAGCAACCCCTCTTTCTCCCGGCACTTAAATCTTCTGGCGTCTCTTCATTATGTTCTTCAGACATCTTCACATTTCAAAATGACTTGCCCATGACAATGTCACAACTACAATGTCTCATCCGAGTCACCACCTTCCCTACAACCTCATTGTCTTGTCCATTTGCCAACCATTATGCCCACAACATTAAAAATGTTGCATTTGAACATATCTTTCTCCATTCTCACTCAATGGTGGACTCCTTTCCCATTCCCTTGATATAAAAACATGAGAAAATCCATTGATATCTTTGATTGGTTGTTGTACACCAGTTGCATGTAGACGTGGTATTTTACAAAAACATCTTCAACGCCTCTGATATTCATCTTCAGCCGGTTTATAAATTGTTACTTTTATTTATTTAGGTTCACACCATGCTAAGCCAAATTATCCCTGCTATGCATCAAGACACCATCTGTATTTATCTCACTAGAAGACAAACACAACAGTTTAATTGATTACATTTCTAATCCAATAAATCCATAAAATCATTGACCATATGACAAATTATTATGTTTTAACAATTATTCTTAATACCAATTTCTAATATATGTCCCAATTTCTGTTCACATCGCTTTGTGTAGCGTCCTTCTTGCATCGCACCAATATGGATTCAAGATTCACTGCACTCCTTCTAGATTCTGTCCAGATCTGACTTCCATAGTCCTCCACTTCCACATAGTCACCCATGCCCAGAAAATGCCCAGATTCTCCTTTCATGTTGGCAGAGTTGCCTTCACCTTTTTGAAAGAAAGTCTGCATAACATTGTTAGTTGATACACAATATGCTACTTTACACTGTCTTCTTCTCAGTCAGGAAAAGACTCTATTAGGAAGTGCACATTCTTGCATCTTGTTATAGTCACTAGTTTCCATAGACATGCCTCCACTACATTCTACCTTATACAACAAATACATTTTCACCTAAAACATTTAATCTAACCCGTAACACATGAATTACTACTGCTCATATTCTTACTACAATATGCAAATGTACCAATAAAACCACTTACCATCATTACTACCCCCTTTTCTGATCACGTTGTGACTCATGCTTTCAAAAGCAAAACAACAACATTGCCTATCAAACCATAATAATAAATGAAATTAAAATGACAACATTTGATAATACCTTAACTTCTATCCCGTAAAGTAATCCAAGATTAGTACAATTGACTAGCAACAGGTATCCCTCATTCAGGGAAAGCTCTCTCTCTCTTTTGTTATTTTATGTTTCGAATCACATATATTATTACCAAATTATAAACTTCTTCACAATTTTCAGTATTATAAACTACCCTCAACTCATGCCTTTAGAATTACCAGTGTGGATGATCAATTTACACTAGAAAGTCAAAACAGAGTTCAGAGGTCATTGAAATCATTCAACGAATTGTTCCATCCTATAGTATACTAATCATTACCAACATTCAAAACATTTCATAAATGTTACTTATCCCAAGTGTACATTAAGTCCTCATGACAGTTCTTCTCATAAGAAATCATGTGTACCCAAAACTCAGTCAAAAAAGAAAAAAAACTCCATAAAATTCACTGTGTGTGCTCCTTTAAGACTTATCACCTTTGACCTGTTGAAAAAACCCCTAAAATCAAAATAACAACCCTTTATAAACATCATACTAGATGTGTTGTGTTTATTTGAAAAACCCAATTGAAAAACAACAAACAAAAATAGCCAGGCCTTACTTAATTTGGTAGCTCCCTTTTACGACCTAATACTGCCTAACTTCACTAAACTGCTCCCCCTAGCCCTGGGCAACATTCCAATGAGATAAGGAAATCCCCTTTCTCCTGGAAGAGAAATTATACATTTTGTTAACATTCAATTACAAACAGTAATCCAAAGACAGTAATTACACACAAAACATGATACAGATATACACAGTCCTATCTCATCAATAATCATTTGTACCAATCTAATTCCTCATAACTACTCCATAAAAAGATTATATAAAATCTCTCAAAAGATGACAACCACTCAAAGTTCCTCGAGTATACAATGATTATTTTTAATTGATTACTCTTCATAATTTATCCTCTTTAAATATCACAATGATTATTAAACCCCTAAATCTGCTCCATGTGATCCCATATAAAATGATCCATTATCGTTTACTTGATCAACAACATAGGAAATATCTGTTTCCCCTTCTATTGTTCCTGTCACCCCTGTAAATGTCACTTTTCATTCATTAGCCTAATACAATCACGTACTCCGGGTAAGTAAGACGTGATATTTTATCCCAGGCATCTATTTAAAAATTGTTTGATACATTTTATCCTACTCTCCCCTTAACATAATGCTATAGGATACTTCCATCAATCCTGGAAAAAAACAAACTCCCACTCAGAAGACACTAGATAATACCACGTTTCATTAAGTTCACTACACCTTCTACTATAAACCTATAACCCCTTTCTAGTAATTTAATCATCGCAATCTGTTGCATTGATGTTTTAAAATATAAACCTATTGTTTAATAACTTAATAACTTACAAAAAAGTTTATTTAATCCATCATCCTAATAGTAACAACTATCTCCCATTGTTCAACATACCATAAACAGATTATCGTTTTTAGAATTAATGAACTGTCTGCATACAGTGGGGAAAAAAGGATTTAGTCAGCCACCAATTGTGCAAGTTCTCCCACCTAAAAAGATGAGAGAGGCCTGTAATTTTCATCATAGGTACACGTCAACTATGACAGACAAAATGAGAAAAAAAACCCAGAAAATCACATTGTAGGATTTTTAATGAATTTATTTGCAAATTATGGTGGAAAATAAGTATTTGGTCAATAACAAAAGTTTCTCAATACTTTGTTACATACCCTTTGTTGGCAATGACACAGGTCAAACGTTTTCTGTAAGTCTTCACAAGGTTTTCACACTGGTATTTTGGCCCATTCCTCCATGCAGATCTCCTCTAGAGCAGTGATGTTTTGGGGCTGTCGCTGGGCAACAAGGACTTTCAACTCCCTCCAAAGATTTTCTATGGGGTTGAGATCTGGAGAATGGCTAGGCCACTCCAGGACCTTGAAATGCTTCTTACGAAGCCACTCCTTCGTTGCCCGGGCGGTGTGTTTGGGATCATTGTCATGCTGAAAGACCCAGCCACGTTTAATTTTCAATGCCCTTGCTGATGGAAGGAGGTTTTCACTCAAAATCTCATGATACATGGCCCCATTCATTCTTTCCTTTACACGGATCAGTCGTCCTGATCCCTTTGCAGAAAAACAGCCCCAAAGAATGATGTTTCCACCCCCATGCTTCACAGTAGGTATGGTGTTCTTTGGATGCAACTCAGCATTCTTTGTCCTCCAAACACGACGAGTTGAGTTTTTACCAAAAAGTTATATTTTGGTTTCATCTGACCATATGACATTCTCCCAATCCTCTTCTGGATCATCCAAATGCACTCTAGCAAACTTCAGACGGGCCTGGACATGTACTGGCTTAAGCAGGGGGACACGTCTGGCACTGCAGGATTTGAGTCCCTGGCGGCGTAGTGTGTTACTGATGGTAGGCTTTGTTACTTTGGTCCCAGCTCTCTGCAGGTCATTCACTAGGTCCCCCCGTGTGGTTCTGGGATTTTTGCTCACCGTTCTTGTGATCATTTTGACCCCATGGGGTGAGATCTTGCGTGGAGCCCCAGATCGAGGGAGATTATCAGTGGTCTTGTATGTCTTCCATTTCCAAATAATTGCTCCCACAGTTGATTTCTTCAAACCAAGCTGCTTACCTATTGCAGATGCAGTCTTCCCAGCCTGGTGCAGGTCTACAATTTTGTTTCTGGTGTCCTTTGACAGCTCTTTGATCTTGGCCATAGTGGAGTTTGGAGTGTGACTGTTTGAGGTTGTGGACAGGTGTCTTTTATACTGATAACAAGTTCAAACAGGTGCCATTAATACAGGTAACGAGTGGAGGACAGAGGAGCCTCTTAAAGAAGAAGTTACAGGTCTGTGAGAGCCAGAAATCTTGCTTGTTTGTAGGTGACCAAATACTTATTTTCCACCATAATTTGCAAATAAATTCATAAAAAATCCTACAATGGGACTTTCTGGATTTTTTTTTCTCAATTTGTCTGTCATAGTTGACGTGTACCTATGATGAAAATTACAGGCCTCTCTCATCTTTTTAAGTGGGAGAACTTGCACAATTAGTGGCTGACTAAATACTTTTTTTCCCCACTGTAACTCAATGTTGTTTAAACAAACTATATAATGTAATAATAATTATTACCAATTATCAAATATCATTCCATATTCAACTATCAAGACATGTTCTTCATATCATCCCAATGCTTCCTACATATTTCAATATAGCCCAACTATCACTACTTCTTTTCACCCTCTTAGTAAATTTTCTCCACAAAGCACTACTACCTAACATATTTTCATTCACCTAAATATAAATAATTATTTTAATACCAGTCTTATTAAACAATCCAATTCAACATCAATTCAACATGTCTCATCACCCAATTAACTTACTTACTTTGTAAACCCTCTACAATATCTATTATTCTCTATCGCTAAATTTCCATATAACAGTACCGCAATAGATGACAAATTATTGTAATGTTATAAATGTCAAAACAAATAAAACATATATTCACCGATATGCAGCTTTAATTACTATGTTATACTATTCGCATTGTGTTGGTAAGACAATCCCTTTCACATAATGTTATCAATTCACCTAGTAATCTAGGTCAATAGCATCAATGTAAAAGTTATGCTTTCTGTCCCTTCCTGGGCTCGAACTAGGGACCCTCTACACATATTGACAACATTTACCATCGAAACACCATTACCCGTCGCTCCACAAAATCTGTGATCCTTGCAAAGCAAGTTAAACAACTACTTTCACGTCGCATAGCAAGTTACGTCACTACTCTAAAGGTCACTAGTTCGCACCACTAACTAGCTAGCCCTTTCACACCAAACATTCAACCCCCTATTACTTCCTTCTCCACAGCAACCACTGATCCTTGTACACCTAATGTAACCCATAATGTCCCTTACAGCGTTCTCATGTTTCAGCGAGCCCCAAAGGTTAACACCCGCAGACAAAAAACATGGAAAATCTTCCTTTTTTTTTGTTATTCATCAGAGCGATTTACATGAGGGTTAAGCATCTTGCTCAAGGGCACATCACCAAGATATTGAAAAATCCTAATTTACTTAATTTACATTACTTTTACAAGAAACGTATTCTAAATGCGGATTTGCCTGTAATAATTTCGTCACTTCCTGTCTCTCTCTTCGAGTTAAATGAAGCTCTGATTTACAATTAATGGTGACTTAAAATATATATCTATATATATATATATATATATACATACACCGGTCTACTAAGCTGGCCATTCATTACTGCTATTAGTACATGCAATTATTAGTAATAAAACACTTAAATAAAATCCCCATCCTGATATGTATTAAAATGTAGTTTGCCTTTAAATGTAATTTTGGTGCTATGATTCAATATGTTACGCTGCATTGGCTCCATCTCCTGGCCGTGTTGAGTAATTACAAGGCTCTCTTCTGTTTATGATGATTTATTACGTCAAAGGTCCGTAACCTATTCCTCTCTTTTATAGTGTTATTTTACAGTAAGGGAATAAACACCCTCTCTCTTTACGACGTACTTGACATCAAGGGTTTCCTGCGCCCACTCATTTTATGATGTATCTTAGCTTACATCAAGGGTGCCTTGCCCACTCAATTCAATTTCAATTCAATTTAAGGGCTTTATTGGCATGGGAAACGTGTGTTAACATTGCCAAAGCAAGTGAAGTAGATAGTAAACAAAAGTGAAATAAACAATAAATATTAACAGTAAACATTACACTCAGAAGTTTCAAAAGAATAAAGACATTTCAAATGTCATATTATGTATATATACAGTGTTGTAACAATGTGCAAATAGTTAAAGTACAAATGGGAAAATAAATAAACATAAATATGGGTTGTATTTACAATGGTGTTTGTTCTTCACTGGTTGCCCTTTTCTTGTGGCAACAGGTCACAAATCTTGCAGCTTTGATGGCACACTGTGGTTTTTCACCCAGTAGATAAGGGAGTTTATCAAAATTGGATTTGTTTTCGAATTCTTTGTGGATCGCTGTAATCTGAGGGATATATGTGTCTCTAATATGGTCATACATTTGGCAGGAGGTTAGGAAGTGCAGCTCAGTTTCCACCTCATTTTGTGGGCAGTGTGCACATAGCCTGTCTTCTCTTGAGAGCCAGGTCTGTCTACGGCGGCCTTTCTCAATAGCAAGGCTATGCTCACTGAGTCTGTACATAGTCAAAGCTTTCCTTAAGTTTGGGTCAGTCACAGTGGTCAGGTATTCTGCCACTGTGTACTCTCTGTTTTGGGCCAAATAGCATTCTAGTTTGCTCTGTTTTTTTGTTTGTTCTTTCCAATGTGTCAAGTAATTCTCTTTTTGTTTTCTCATGATTTGGTTGGGTCTAATTGTGTTGTTGTTGTTGTTGTTGTTGTCCTGGGGCTGTGTGGGGGTCTGTTTGTGTTTGTGAACAGAGGCCCAGGACAAGCTTACTTAGGGGACTCTTCTCCAAGTTCATCTCTCTGTAGGTGATGGCTTTGTTATGGAAGGTTTGGGAATCGCTTCCTTTTAAGTGGTTATAGAATTTAACGGCTCTTTTCTGGATTTTGATAATTAGCGGCTATTGGCCTAATTCTGCTCTGCATGCATTATTTGGTGTTTTACGTTGTACACGGAGGATGTTTTTGCAGAATTCTGCATGCAGAGTCTCAATTTGGTGTTTGTCCCATTTTGTGAATTCTTGGTTGGTGAGCGGACTCCAGACCTCAGAACCATAAAGGGCAATGGGTTCTATAACTGATTCAAGTATTTTTAGCCAGATCATAATTGGTATGTCAAATTGTATGTTCCTTTTGATGGCATAGAAGGCCCTTCTTGCCTTGTCTCTCAGATCGTTCACAGCTTTGTGGAAGTTACCTGTGGCGCTGATGTTTAGGCCGAGGTATGTATAGTTTTTTGTGTGCTCTAGGGCAACGGTGTCTAGATGGAATTTGTATTTGTGGTCCTGGCAACTGGACCTTTTTTGGAACACCATTATTTTTGTCTTACTGAGATTTACTGTCAGGGCCCAGGTCTGACAGAATCTGTGCAGAATATCTAGGTGCTGCTGTAGGCCCTCCTTGGTTGGTGACAGAAGCACCAGATCATCAGAAAACAGAAGACATTTGACTTCAGATTCTAGTAGGGTGAGGCCGGGTGCTGCAGACTGTTCTAGTGCCCTCGCCAATTCGTTGGTATATATGTTGAAGAGGGTGGGGCTTAAACTGCATCCCTGTCTCACCCCACGGCCCTGTGGAAAGAAATGTGTGTGTTTTTTGCCAATTTTAACCGCACACTTGTTGTTTGTGTACATGGATTTTATAATGTCGTATGTTTTTCCCCCAACCCCACTTGCCATCAATTTGTATAGCAGACCCTCATGCCAAATTGAGTCAAAAGCTTTTTTGAAATCAACAAAGCATGAGAAGACTTTGCCTTTGTTTTGGTTTGTTTGTTTGTCAATTAGGGTGTGCAGGGTGAATACGTGGTCTGTCGTACGGTAATTTGGTAAAAAGCCAATTTGACATTTGCTCAGTACATTGTTTTCACTGAGGAAATGAACTAGTCTGCTGTTAATGATAATGCAGAGGATTTTCCCAAGGTTGCTGTTGACGCATATCCCACGGTAGTTATTGGGGTCAAATTTGTCTCCACTTTTGTGGATTGGGGTGATCAGTCCTTGGCTCCAAATATTGGGGAAGATGCCAGAGCTAAGGATGATGTTAAAGAGTTTAAGTATAGCTAATTGAAATTTGTGGTCTGTATATTTTATCATTTCATTGAGGATACCATCAACACCACAGGACTTTTTGGGTTGGAGGGTTTGTATTTTGTCCTGTAGTTCATTCAATGTAATTGGAGAATCCAGTGGGTTCTGGTAGTCTTTAATAGTTGATTCTAAGATTTGCATTTGATCATGTATATTTTTTTGCTGTTTGTTCTCTGTTATAGAGCCAAAAAGATTGGAGAAGTGGTTTACCCATACATCTCCGTTTTGGATAGATAGCTCTTCGTGTTGTTGTTTGTTTAGTGTTTTCCAATTTTCCCAGAAGTGGTTAGAGTCTATTGATTCTTCAATTACATTGAGCTGATTTCTTACATGCTGTTCCTTCTTTTTCCGTAGTGTATTTCTGTATTGTTTTAGTGATTCACCATAGTGAAGGCGTAGGCTCAGGTTTTCTGGGTCTCTATGTTTTTGGTTGGATAGGTTTCTCAATTTCTTTCTTCGGTTTTTGTATTCTTCATCAAACCATTTATCACTGTTATTACTTTTCTTTGGTTTTCTGTTAGAGATTTTTAGATTTGATAGGGAAGCTGAGAGGTCAAATATACTGTTTAGGTTTTCTACTGCCAAGTTTACACCTTCACTATTACAGTGGAACGTTTTGTCCAGGAAGTTGTCTAGAATGGATTGAATTTGTTGTTTCCTAATTGTTTTTTGGTAGGTTTCAACACTACTTTCCTTCCATCTATAGCATTTCTTAATATTATTCAGTTCCTTTGGCTTTGATGCCTCATGATTGAGTATTGCTCTGTTCAAGTAGACTGTGATTTTGCTGTGGTCTGATAGGGGTGTCAGTGGGCTGACTGTGAACGCTCTGAGAGACTCTGGGTTGAGGTCAGTGATAAAGTAGTCTACAGTACTACTGCCAAGAGATGAGCTATAGGTGTACCTACCATAGGAGTCCCCTCGAAGCCTACCATTGACTATGTACATACCCAGTGTGCGACAGAGCTGCAGGAGTCGTGACCCGTTTTTGTTGGTTATGTTGTCGTAGTTGTGCCTAGGGGGGCATATGGGGGAGGGAATGCTGTCACCTCCAGGTAGGTGTTTGTCCCCCTGTGTGCTGAGGGTGTCAGGTTCTTGTCCAGTTCTGGCATTTAGGTCGCCACAGACTAGTACATGTCCCTGGGTCTGGAAATAATTGATTTCCCCCTCCAGGATGGAGAAACTGTCTTCATTAAAGTATGGGGATTCTAGTGGGGGGATATAGGTAGCACACAGGAGGACATTTTTTCTCAGTTGAGATCATTTCCTTTTGAATTTCTAACCAAATGTAAAATGTTCCTGTTTTGATTAATTTAATAGAGTGAGTTAGGTCTGCTCTATACCAAATTAGCATACCCCCTGAGTCCCTTCCCCTGTTTCACACCTGGTAGTTTGGTGGATGGGACTACCAGCTCTCTGTAACCTAGAGGGCAACCAGTGGGTCCGTCTCCTCTATACCATGTTTCTTGTAGGATGACAATGTCTGTATTTCCGATTTCTTTGGTGAAGTCCAGATTCCTGCTCTTTAGGCCAAAGGCAGATGACCTCAGGCCTTGGATATTCCAGGATGAAATAGTGAAGGCTTTGTGTTCCATAAAGTGTCTAATGTTGTTGGTTGTGTGGTTTGGCCTCAGGCCAGTAATTGTGAGCAGAGCCTGCTGAGCATCTGGTACATGCCATTGGCTTGGGCTAGTGTAAGAGTGGGTGTTGGGCCTGTTTGCCTGCTCACGGCCTGGGCGTATGTGTGACTTTCATGTTGAGGCCCTCTTTGTGGGAGTGGGGGGCTTGGGGTGGGTAGGAGGGGCATAGGTCTGATCTGAGGGGCCTAAATGGGGTGTGGGCATGGTTGACTTGGGGGGAGTTAATTGGTGGGGGGTGTAGATGTGGTTGATGGTGCTGTGGTCTGGATGTAGGTCCTCTCTGCGGGGGTCCTCTATGTGTAGGTCCTGGGGGGGGTCCCGCAGGTCTGGGAGAGTTTCTCGCTGGTCTGGGCGGGGTGTCTGTTGATCTGTTGCTCCTGTGTGAGGTGTTGGGTCTGCGGTTGAGGGCGATATCCTTTAGGGTCCGGGCGAAGGTGGGCACTGCTGCCTTGTAAAGGTGGACCTGGTCATAAAGGCTGTTCACATCCAGGGTGGAGTGGTGGGCCAGGTAGACATTTGGTTTTGATGCACAGTCACGGGAAATACTTGCGTTTACCCGCTGTATGGTAGCAGGGTGGAAGTCTTTTCGTGGTAACAGGGTTGAGATAACCACTTGTGCGTTGGGGAAAGTAGAAGAAGCTTTTTCTATCACTCCCTTGAGTGCTGTGGCCACCCTTTCCTTCTGTGTTCTCAGGTCGTTTGTGCCTGTGTGTATTATTATGTGGCTGGGTGATCCTAGTCGGTCCTCAGACAGAAGGTCTAGGGCGCGCTGGGTGTTTGGACACCAGAGTTTAGACACTGTGTGTTTTGGAAAAAGTTTATTTTCTTGTATGTATTTCCCGTTTGAGTCCATAAGGAGTACAATCTGTGGCTTGTGTATGTCCTCAGTGGGTGTGGGGGGTCGTCATGAGGGCTATCAGGGTGTCTGACTGGGGGGTTGCTCAGAGGGGGTTGGGATCCCCTGGGCTTGGGGTTCTTCATTTGTTTGTCTGTGTGTGATGTCGAGGCTATGGTCAGGGTCTAGGGTGTACTGTTCTGCTGGGGTGTCGAGACTTTGGCCAGGATCTGAGGTGGGCTGTTCTGCTGGCTTCTCTGCGGGGGTGGCCAGCTCTCTAATGGGTTGTTCTATGTCACCCGTCATCGTTCTCACCTTCTCCTCCAGCACTCTGATCCTCTCCTCTAGTGCTCTGTTCTTCTCCTGCTCCTGCTCTTTCTCCTGTTGATGTTGTCTCACCACAGTCCAGAGTGCAGACATGTCTCTCTCTACCTGCAGCTCTCCAGGTCTAGTTAAGGGGGTGTTGTTGTGCGTGACTGTTGTCTGGGTCTGTGCTGACTGGAGTGTGTTCACCTGCTGTTCCAGCTCCACCTGCCTTACCTCATTTGCATTTTACATTTGAGTCATTTAGCAGACGCTCTTATCCAGAGCGACTTACAGGAGCAATTAGGGTTAAGTGCCTTGCTCAAGGGCACATCGACAGATTTTTCACCTAGTTGGCTGGGGGATTAGAACCAGCGACCTTTCGGTTACTGGCACAACGCTCTTAACCACTAAGCTACCTGCCGCCCCAGCTGGGTGAATTTATCCTTCATTTCAATGAGGGAGTAGTACTCTGTGCTGGGAAGTTGACTTTCTGCTTGGGGTTGCTCTGTGGGGTTATTTAATGAAGAGGTCTGGTCTGACCCGCTCGGGGTAGGGGTATCTTTCTCAAGGGAGAGCTTCTCCTGCTGAGCTATTTCTTTGATTAGGTGAAAGTCCAGCTGGAACTGTTTGGTGTTGCCTTGAACCAAAATGGTTCCAGATTTATAGAGATTAATATTAGACGACTCAGAGTCCTCGTTGTCCAGTATCCTGAGTTTCCACCCGTCGCTAACAACCCCCCTCTTAACAGAGGGGTAGTGTGCTAGTATAGCACTGTGCCATGCCAGGGGATGGTCTGTGTGGAAGATAAGGTTGCTTATGTTCCCATTTTTATACAAATCAGCAAAAAGTGTCTCCTGCTTCCCCAAAAGAAGTTTCAATTTGTACTCTTTTCGTGTCTTGTCGTTTTTTACATTCAGAGGGTACTGTATTTTAATGACCTCTGAACAGTGGGGGGTGCTTCTAAGGCCTCTCCATTTGGTTGGGGTAGACTGTACGACTCTCCTGCCATTGTTGGGCTCAGGGGCTTTGACACCTCTCACTTCACACGTCAGTGCTAATTGAAATTGTATCTCTTTGTAAAAGCAAGTTTAAGCTTGGTAGCCTTAGCATTCAGTCCTTATAAAATAAAATATATCATTGTAATGTATTTTTCTTCTTGGTTTTTGAAAGTGAAAAATAGCTTCATACTAAACATTACTCACTCTGTTCCAGGTTGGATGGTGTTTTCAGGTTTCTGTTTGTTTGCCAGAGCATTTGCTGTATAGTTTGAGAATAGTAAACCTTGGTAGTAGAAAGCTTTCCAGGTAATTCCGTCCAAAATCAGGTTGTAGGTTTGGAGTTTTGGTTTGGAATGAAGGTTATGTCGTGGAGGGTAGTATCCTGTATATGTCCCTGCCAAAAAATCCTACTTTATCTAACTCTAAATCTATATTTTTTGTTAAAAATGCAGGAGCAATGTCTTTGAGCTCTCTCTCTCTCTCTCTCTCTCTCCACTCTCTTTATGATGTACAGTGGGGAGAACAAGTATTTGATACACTGCCGATTTTGCAGGTTTTCCTACTTACAAAGCATGTAGAGGTCTGTAATTTTTATCATAGGTACACATCAACTGTGAGAGACGGAATCTAAAACAAAAATCCAGAAAATCACATTGTATGATTTTTAAGTAATTAATTTGCATTTTATTGCATGACATGAGTATTTGATACATCAGAAAAGCATAACTTAATATTTGGTACAGAAACCTTTGTTTGCAATTACAGAGATCATACGTTTCCTGTAGGTCTTGACCAGGTTTGCACACACTGCAGCAGGGATTTTGGCCCACTCCTCCATACAGACCTTCTCCAGATCCTTCAGGTTTCGGGGCTGTCGCTGGGCAATACAGACTTTCAGCTCCCTCCAAAGATTTTCTATTAGGTTCAGGTCTGGAGACCGGCTAGGCCACTCCAGGACCTTGAGATGCTTCTTACGGAGCCACTCCTTAGTTGCCCTGGCTGTGTGTTTCGGGTCGTTGTCATGCTGGAAGAACCAGCCACGACCCATCTTCAATGCTCTTACTGAGGGAAGGAGGTTGTTGGCCAAGATCTCGCGATACATGGCCCCATCCATCCTCCCCTCAATACAGTGCAGTCGTCCTGTCCCCTTTGCAGAAAAGCATCCCCAAAAAATGATGTTTCCACCTCCATGCTTCACGGTTGGGATGGTGTTCTTGGGGTTGTACTCATCCTTCTTCTTCCTCCAAACACGGCGAGTGGAGTTTAGACCAAAAAGCTCTATTTTTGTCTCATCAGACCACATGACCTTCTCCCATTCCTCCTCTGGATCATCCAGATTGTCATTGGCAAACTTCAGACGGGCCTGGACATGCACTGGCTTGAGCAGGGGGACCTTGCGTGCGCTGCAGGATTTTAATCCATGACGGCGTAGTGTGTTACTAATGGTTTTCTTTGAGACTGTGGTCCCAGCTCTCTTCAGGTCATTGACCAGGTCCTGCCGTGTAGTTCTGGGCTGATCCCTCACCTTCCTCATGATCACTGATGCCCCACGAGGTGAGATCTTGCATGGAGCCCCAGACCGAGGGTGATTGACCGTCATCTTGAACTTCTTCCATTTTCTAATAATTGCGCCAACAGTTGTTGCCTTCTCACCAAGCTGCTTGCCTATTGTCCTGTAGCCCATTCCAGCCTTGTGCAGGTCTACAATTTTATCCCTGATGTCCTTACACAGCTCTCTGGTCTTGGCCATTGTGGAGAGGTTGGAGTCTGTTTGATTGAGTGTGTGGACAGGTGTCTTTTATACAGGTAACAAGTTCAAACAGGTACAGTTAATACAGATAATGAGTGGAGAACAGGAGGGCTTCTTAAAGAAAAACGAACAGGTCAGTGAGAGCCGGAATTCTTACTGGTTGGTAGGTGATCAAATACTTATGTCATGCAATAAAATGCAAATTAATTACTTAAAAATCATACAATGTGATTTTCTGGATTTTTGTTTTAGATTCCGTCTCTCACAGTTGAAGTGTACCTATGATAAAAACTACAGACCTCTACATGCTTTGTAAGTAGGAAAACCTGCAAAATCGGCAGTGTATCAAATACTTGTTCTCCCCACTGTATCTAACATCAAGGGTTACCTGAGCCCATTCATTTTATAATGCACTCTTTTACATTAATGGAATCATCCACTCTCTTAATGATGTACTATTACATCATAGTGGCCCTGCGCCTACTCGTTTGTCCTTCTGTTGCTTTTACTCCTTACTTCGACCACACCCTGTTTTTTAAAATCATAACACCATGTCATAGTCCTAATTTGATATTCCTCTACATCCCACTAAATAACTCAATACCACTCATCGTCCCCCTTTAAAAATATTGAATTTCAAACATCCGCTACAGCTAAGCCTTACCAAAGATAAGCAGAATCTGACATAATCAAAAAAATGAAAGTCTGCTTACCTGTTAGTTCGGCTGTGAACTGCAGCCTGTTCGTTTAGACGGCAATCTGTTATGATGAGCTTCTAGGGTATCAAGTGATTACGAATGTAAGGATGTACTTAGACACTTTTGATGGGGAGTTCATACAAGATATTTAATATGTACCATGGTTAGTTATAACAGACATAGCCCTGCCTCTTCCAACTTCCTAACTCCAGAACAAAGATCCACTCTCTCTATATATACACTCTGTTACACGTCTCTCCACGAACATCTGGTAATCATCATGGGCACTCCCTTTCTTTGATGTTATTACCCTTTACCCCTGTCAGTATATCCTGTCCATCAATTATTCTAAGATCAACATCAGTAATCTCCTTTGACATAATGGAATGTAGACTCCATGGCACCAAGCCACTTATCTACTAACTCTAACCTGGTCCCCACGATACTATGACATGGCATCATTACAAGGGATAAGTGTGATCTCTTACTAAAAAAGATTGCAGTCAGAGTTCAGTATTATTATTATTATTATTATTATGCAATTACTGCGTCCAAAATACCACAGTCGACTGCAGTTACTGCACTTTTACTGCAGTTTTAAAACTGCCAATTCTTTTTTATTAAGGAGCCCTCATTAATGCGATCCTTGCTCCTGGCTCTCGCTCTCTCTCTTTGTCTCTCTCTCACTCACTTTCTCTGAGAGGATGAATAAGGATTATTTGGCCCTTTGTGGTGACCAGACAGAAAACACATAAAATCTAAGTGCAGATTTGAAACAGAAGCAGAGAAATACATCTGATCTCTATAGACGGCCTAGTTTTAATTTTAACGCGGCTTTAGGGAGTTGTTTTTCTCACACACATTTTTTTATCACATTTTATGAGAGGAAAGAACACAGGGAAAATCGTTGGTTTGCGAAAATAAAGCTTAAAAATATCAAACTTTGATAATATAAAGTGTAGCAGGCTCTCTCTGACAAACAGTCTGGGCTGCTTGTTGCATTTTCACTCCCCATCACTTTTCCTTATTCACACTGTGTTCAAAGACTTCTAATGTTCCACAGAAACGAATGGCACTATCTGCACACAGAATAGTAGCATAGATGAAAAAGTAAAACATTATTACTAAAGTTGTTTATCTTTTAACTCAATCATGAATGATTTGAAACGGGCAGGAACAGGCAGCTACCATTGACAGCAAAAGTATTTGTCTCGTCTGTAAACTGGTCTACTTTTTATAAAATGAAAAGCTCAGTATGATTTTTCTGAGTTTTGGAAATGTTATATTCTGTCTATTTTAGTAGCTATCAGGAGAGCCAAATAAAGGTCAGCCTCTGGATGATCCTCTCAAACTGAGCACACTCAGGGCATCTCAGACAGGTAATGGGCCTGTTTCCTCTTACGCTTTTAAAATTGGACAGGGAAAGGTTTTCACATGCCCTCAAATCATTGCTTGTGCACTTTATCCTTTCCATCGTCTTTGCAAGGAAATGGCAGATTGAAGTATGAAGAATATCTTTGTTCATTTTCACTGGCGCAGGCCAAGCTAGCCACCCACTGGGCACAGATGTCAATTCAACGTCTATTCCACATTGGTTCAACGTAATTTCATTGAAATGACGTGGAAACAACTTTGACTCTAGCATTGTGTGCCCAGTGGGCACTCACATGTTACTGACAGAGATTAGTTGGCTTGGAAG
The DNA here is from genome assembly GCF_020615455.1 of Coregonus clupeaformis. NCBI lineage: Eukaryota > Metazoa > Chordata > Actinopteri > Salmoniformes > Salmonidae > Coregonus > Coregonus clupeaformis. The sequence continues at coordinate 4,071,413 of NC_059231.1, forward strand.
TGGAACATTGACTTATTTCTATAACTCGCCTGCTGGCAATTAAGTATACACGGGTGAATGTCACTGGTAAGATTAGTTATTTAAGTGATAATTTAGAGGTTACATTGGCACAATTGTTGTTCGTCGAGGGCCGGCAAACCATTCCAATATATCCTCCAAACACCGGCTTCGAGGACATTATCACTTGTACACAACGGGTTACCAACATATTGAAGTAATGATTGACGTATTTCCATTAAAAATATTATTTTGATTAATTTATTCATACTATTTCATCCTTCCATGAGATATAGTTCTGATACAAATCTAAGGTTGCTACCCAAGCCGACTGGACGTTCATCCTATCGGTTCGGTTGCCAGTAGTTAACTATTTTTGTTCTGTATCTATGGACGCAACCCAGTCGTTCGTTCTAAATGTTCCATTGCCATGCTGGCTGGCAACATTCTTATCCCATGCTTGCTAGCTAGCCAACTATGGCTAACTTACAGTCACGTCAAACAGTGCAGCCAGAATAACAGCAAAGCAGCTGCATTCGCGTTTGTTTAACCTGTTTTCTAGTTACATTTATTTGAAAACATCCATAACAATGAGCTAATAATGTGCAATTTGCCTGGCATAGAAAATGTGCTCTCTCGTCAGGACGCTGTTGTTCAGAGGAGCTCGCCAAGGACACAGCTAACACAATCACTTCAAACTGAAGCTGGAAAGACAGCAAACTAGCTGAATTTTGTTTAGTTTGACCTGTTTTCTATTGGCATTTCTTTGCATACTGTATATCCATAAAAATGATGCCTGCTGATTCTTGATTTCGACTAGCTGAGAAAATCTGTCTGTCTTGTCCCAACAAGTTCATTACTATGGGACAGCTGAGATTGAATTTAAATATATAAACAAATGTTGCAAATGTCGGAGAGACAGACAGCAAGGTTTATACAAATCTCTGCTGTTGAAAACCAAATGCTAGTCTAAAAGAAATGGGAGATTGTCACGATCGTCGTAGGGAATAGACCAAGGCGCAGCGTGATGAACGAACATGTTTAAACTTTATTATCTTTAGTGATAATAGACAACAATAAACAAAACAAGAAACGACTCGTGAAGTCCACGGTAACAATGACCAACACGGAACAAGAACCCACAAACACAAAGTGAAAACAGACAGTTTAAATATGGCTCCCAATCAGAGACAACCAACGTCAGCTGACACTCGTTGCCTCTGATTGGGAGTCACTCTGGCCAACATAGAAATAAACACAACAGAAAGAAACAAGATCCCACAAACTCTGTGGGGAAACAGGCTGCTAAAGTATGGTTCTCAATCAGAGACAACAAGCCACAGCTGAATCACGTTGCCTCTGAGAACCACACTGGCCAACATAGCACAACAATACTAGAATGTGAAACCTAGAACAAAACACATAGACTTTACACACCCTGGCTCAACATATTAGAGTCCCCAGAGCCCGGGCGTGACAGTACCCCCCACTAAAGGCGCGGACTCTGACCGCGCCCACCAAATACCACAGGGGAGGGACCGGGTGGGCACTCCGCTTAGGCGGCGGATCCGGCTCCGGGCCTGATCCCCGCTCCCTCTCCAACCCCCCAAAGTACCCCTGGTCCGGTCTGGCCCCGCTGGCCGGAGCTGGACTGCCCACTGGTGGAGCGGATTGCTCTAGCTCCGGCGTGAAGCATCTGACCGGTGCCGGACCAGCCACCGGTGGAACAGGCACGGGCCGTGCCGGACTGACGACGCACACCACTGGCTTGGTGTGGGGAGCAGGAGCGGGCCGAGCCGGGCTGACGAAACGCACCACTGACTTGGTGCGGGGAGCAGGAGCGGGCCGGACCGGGCTGACGAGCGCACCACTGACTTGGTGCGGGGAGCAGGAACGGGCCGTGCCGGGCTGACGAAGCGCACCACTGACTTGGTGCGGGGAGCAGGAACGGGCCGAGCTGGGCTGACGAAACGCACCACTGACTTGGTGCGGGGAGCAGGAATGGGCCGGACCGGGCTGACGACGCGCACCACTGACTTGGTGCGGGGAGCAGGAACGGGCCGGACAGGGCTGACGAAACGCACCACTGACTTGGTGCGGGGAGCAGGAATGGGCCGGACAGGGCTGACGAAACGCACCACTGACTTGGTGCGGGGAGCAGGAATGGGCCGGACTGGGCTGGCGACGCGCACCACAGACTTGGTGCGGGGAGCAGGAACAGGCCGGGCCGAGCTGGCGACGCGCACCGTAGACTTGGTGCGAGTGGCAGGAACAGGCCGGACCGTACTGGGAACACACACCACTGGCCCTACGTGGGGATCAGGAACAGGCCGGACCGGACTGGCAACACACGCCAGTACCTCTCGCCATGCCTCTACATCCTCCTTCCCCCTGGTGACCAGTGACTCCCGTAACCTGGCGGCCTCCTGCTGCCCCGTCGTCCACGGCGTTAGCCCCCCCCTAAAAATTGTATGGGCTTCACTCCTACCCGTGGACCAGGTCTCCATACTTTTTGCCAGCCTTTCGCCCTTCTGCTTCCACGTCAAGCCCCTCTCTTCCTCACATGGCTTGACCCAGTCGAGGAGGCGAAGGAGATCCGCTAGAGATCTCTCAGGCGCTGGCTCCTGGACTTGCTGCTTGGTCCAGTCTGGGTGGGTTCTTCTGTCACGATCGTCGTAGGGAATAGACCAGCGTGATGAACGAACATGTGTGATGAACGAACATGTTTAAACTTTATTATCTTTAGTGATAATAGACAACAATAAACAAAACAAGAAACGACTCGTGAAGTCCACGGTAACAATGACCAACACGGAACAAGAACCCACAAACACAAAGTGAAAACAGACAGTTTAAATATGGCTCCCAATCAGAGACAACCAACGTCAGCTGACACTCGTTGCCTCTGATTGGGAGTCACTCTGGCCAACATAGAAATAAACACAACAGAAAGAAACAAGATCCCACAAACTCTGTGGGGAAACAGGCTGCTAAAGTATGGTTCTCAATCAGAGACAACAAGCCACAGCTGAATCACGTTGCCTCTGATTGAGAACCATACTTTAGCAGCCTGTTTCCCCACAGAGTTTGTGGGATCTTGTTTCTAGTCTGTTGTGTTAGACCGTGAACTGTCACGTTTTCGTTTTGGTGTTTTTGATCGTGTCTCTAATAAAGAGTATGTTTGCCTGCAACGCTGCGCCTTGGTCCTCATCTCTGTTCGACAAACGTGACAGAGATAATGTCTAGATGATTTTAGAGAGGGCTTGCAGTTGCATCACAAATCACCTAGCAAACTCACCAAGTGCCATGTTGGAAGACCAAACTCAGTCTGTTAAAAGTCCTCCAATCGTCCACATGGCTGGCTGCGTTTTGCTACCACCTGAAATTTCAGGTATATTGCTCATTATTTTGTTTTTCTAAGATGCAGAAAACAGAGGCAGTGGGAGAGCCTATTCAAGTAAGTAAATATATGTTGAAAGTGATCAAAACTATGTATTATTAGCTAGCTTGCTACAGAAACTTAGTCTGCAGGCTACCTCAAATGAGCTGCTAATGTAATGTTTGCTAGTTAGCTAACTTTACATACTGTATAGCTAGCTAGCTACATGAATTAAATATCACCAGCTTGCTAATTTCATATTAGCTAGATAACCATCTTGATGTATTTATCATTGTAGCTCCAAATGCATTTGTAGCTAGGTAGGTAGCTAACTAGTTAACAGCCATGAAAGAGGGTGAAAGGATTAGCTAGCACATCCAGATGTCAGAGAAGGGAGAGTAGGCTACTCTGGATAGGGCAGGTAACTTTGTGGGAGGACATTATGAAACTATTCTCCAGAAAAACTGAGGACAGAGAGATATAGCAACATAATATTCAGGGCTGTCTAACTTGAGTATACAGTGCATTCAGAAGGTATTCAGACCCCTTGACTTGTTCCACATTTTGTTACGTTACAGCCTAATTCTAAAATGGATTACATTATTTTTTCCCTCATCATTCTACACACAATACCCAATAATGACAAAGTGAAAACAGGTTTTTCGAAATGTTTGCTAATTTATTACATAAGTATTCAGACCCTTTGCTATGAGACTCGAAATTGAGCTCAGGTGCATTCTGTTTCCATTGATCATCCTTGAGATGTTTCTACAACTTGATTGGAGTCCACCTGTGGTCAATTCAATTGATTGGACATGATTTGGAAAGGCCCACACCTGTCTATATAAGGTCCCACCGTTGACAGTGCATGTCAGAGCAAAAACCAAGCCATGAGGTCAAAGGAATTCTCCGTAGAGCTCCGAGACAGGATTGTGTCGAGGCACAGATCTGGAGAAGGGTAACAAAACATTTCTGTAGCATTGAAGGTCCCCAAGAACACAGTGGCCTCAATCATTCTTAAATGGAAGAAGTTTGGAACCACCAAGACTCTTCCTAGAGTAGGCCGCCCGGCCAAACTGAGCCCAATGGTCACTTTGACAGAGCTCCAGAGTTCCTCTGTGGAGATGGGAGAACCTTCCAGAAGGACAACCATCTCTGCAGAACTCCACCAATCAGGCCTTTATGGTAGAGTGGCCAGACGGCCAGACGGAAGACACTCCTCAGTAAAAGGCACATGACAGCCCCAAATTACATGTTATATATTCATACGGTTTAAGGGGGCACTATTGTCATGATGACAAGGTTAAGGTGCTCTACTCAAATGGCACAACAGAATCATTCAGATTGACCAAAGCACAGCATAAAAAAAACAATCGTGTATAACTGAGGGATGTCTCCTTTCATATCTGGAAAAGAGCAAGGTAGTAGACGTAGAAACTGACGCTGCTGTAGCATTGCTCATCTTCACAGTGGGAATCCAGTTGACATGGGTGTCTTGATAGAGGTCAGCTGGTGAACCTACAGTAGTACATAAATAAATGAAAGGCACAGCTGATGTTAGAATATCACTTCTTCAGGTCACCTATACCATCAGGGCTCTTAATTGTTTGGTTGTGTTTAATTAATTCAGGTGTTTTAGTGTCATATAAAGATTACATCTATTGTTGGGCTTGAACAACCAATATTCAACACAGCAGGTTGTCCTATCCCATTGAGGCCTTTGTCCTATGCTGTAATTTCCATACATTTTCCCTCCTCTTACGAATAAAGTTCTCAACAAATTATCATTGGGTTATCATATGAATATATAATAACCACTGGAGTTTTTTTTTGACAATAATCACCTCCAGGCTATATGTCGATCATATTGTACAATTTGCGTCTCCCCTTTTCACGGTCATGGCTAGAAGAGATCCAGGATTTGTAAAATTAACGTCATATTTGCCATTTCGTAGCAGATTAGGAGAATTTAGGCTGGAGGTTAGGAGAATTAGGTTAAGGTTTGGAAAGGGGTTAGGGTTAGCTAAAATGCAAAGAAAATATTTTTGACAAAATCTGGATCCCTTTTAGTCAGGAGCCCTTTTTCATAGGCCTAGATTACATGGTTGCATTCAAGACGAGGTGGTTTTTATTGATCTGTTGTCAGTCAGTAGAGTAGGCCTCGGCTACCATCGTATTAAAAATGATTCTGCAAATTTCTCCAGTCATATAAAGTGTAGTAGAATTGCATTAAATGTTTATCAAAGGCCACATTTTTCTGGTGCAAAGTAAACGTCTCTGATATAGCCTATAAACCTATGCCACTACATGCTTATTAACAGCCTAAATTATCACTATCTAATCAACTCATCACATTAGGAATAAATAGTAGGCTTTCAGTAGTCTGCAATGAGATGATAGAGGCAGGCAATCCTTTGATATAAAGGTGCATTTTTATGGTGAAAAATAGCATCCCCAAAATGTTAAACTCACGCGAAACGTGCTAATTGCTAGACTACAAGCTATCTAGCTAGCTAATTATGGCTAATTTGGTGTTGTTGTTAAGACCTGGTTAGCATAACAGCTAAACTAAGGTTGAGATCGATCAGACTTGACTTACCAGTGATAAAATGATTGTAGCAGACCCTGTACTGACAGCTGTCTGGGTTCAGGTCTTGACGGGCAAAAAGGTTTATTTTCTGAAAGTTCTTGAGTCTTATCTTGGTGTCACCGATGGTGTTTCATGATTGCAGGGAATCTGTAAACATATTTTTTCCCCGTTGTCTTTCCTGTCTTGTTAGAGCAGCCAGATACTCTACAGAAAATGACCACAGTGATGAATCAAATAGTTTTAGGCGCTGTTATCATGCAGTTTGGGGTAGCCCCTCGGCTGTTGTTGTCAGAAGATTTAATGCGGTGGTCTTCCAACATGGCCGCCAACTGCGAGCCCTCTATAGTGGAGATCAAGTTTATAAATTGCCTGGATGTAGGGGTGAACGGTTTGTCTCCAAGGAAACCGCTCCAATGTAATTGGCTACAGGGAGAAAGAACAGTAAGAGCGTGTAAGAGATGCTCCTGGCCCTATTCTACCCTATCCACAGTGGTCAGATAAACTGCCACACGTTGGTTGAAGTGCCATGGCCGAATAGGAATGCTTCTTAAATGTCTACGACCAGACCTCATTATCACGTCCTTGATGCTTGAATCAAATCAATCATTTGATACTTTCAATTCCAACACCCTTTTACCTCAATCCCTCAGTTTCAAGTCAAACTCTTAAGAATTTATGTTTAATTAAAGACGGATTATAAAAGGGATATAGGGGGCATAGGACAGAATTCAGTAACAATGGGGAAAAAATGTTGGAAAATCTGATGATTAGGCTGAGCAGAGAGGGGATGGAGGTTTTTCTCACTGTGTCATTATCTGTGAATATGGGGTAATGGTCTGAGAGAGGCTGGATTTCACAGGATTCAGACGATTAGGCTCTTGTTAGTGCTGCTCTCTCTCTCTCTCTCTCTCTCTCTCTCTCTCCTCTGCCTTCTCCTGGGCTGCAGAGACATCCTTAGGGCTGTTAGCCATGCTGTCTAAACCAGTAGTTACCTGTGGTCTGCGAACCACTGTTGGTCCACGGGGATACTGCAGGTGGTCTGCACATTAAAATAAAAATGTATTGGTTTTGTATTGTTCATAATAGTAGGCTTGTAATCTGTTATATTCACCAAGATACTTTATGTAAAAAAAATCCTGACTCCTCGAATGGCGTGTCTCGCTCTCTTTTTCTTTCTCTCTTTCTCTTTGACATGCCTTTCTCACTCTCTTCCTCCATCTGTCTCGCTTAGCAACGGTCATCAAAATTGTAAGAAAATATATATAATAATTATAATAAATGCAACAGTTGGACAATGGATGAAGATACTCCAAACTTTTAGAATTGTTATAATCCATCAGATATTGACTGAATTATAACACAAAATATTTTACTGGCATGGACAAATAATGAATGAGTTCAGGGATTTTGGTGGGAATTCAGTTATTCAATTTGTAAATTTGTTGTATTTGTTTTCTTAGAATGCAGTCATATATACATGAGTTCAGGTGGGCCTTCGTGCTACAGCTTACAAAGGAAAGGAGGGGTGCTCAACAAAAATAACAGAAGTCATGAGAAGGGCTTATCAAGAAAATCTTCCAAAAGGACTGATTCAAGGAAGAAAGGAGTTGGAGCAGTTGATTTCTTTTAGCTCACTTTAATCCATTGTACAGGATGTGAACAGGTGACTGACGTTTCGACCTCAAGCTGACATCTTCCTCAGAGTGACGAAGAAACATCAGTCACCTGTTTGCCTCATGTACAATGGATTAAAGTGAGCTAAAATAAATCAATCTCAGATTTGTTTTGTTGAGTGCTCCAACTCCTTTCTACCTCAAATTAGTCCTTTTGGAAGTTTTTCTTGGTAAGAACGTCTCATATAGTTTTTATCTGTTGTGTTAAAATCATTAAAAATATATGTGCCTAATTTGTATAAATACAGTGCATTCAGAAAGTATTCAGACCCCTTCACTTTTTCGACATTTTGTTAAGTTACAGCCTTATTCTAAAATTGATTAAATGCATTTTTTCCCTCATCAATCTACACACCATACCCCATAATCACAAAGTGAAAAAAGGTTTTTAGATATTTTTGGAAATTTATAAAAAATAAAAAACAGACATAAGTATTCAGACCCTTTGCTATGAGACTTGAAATTGAGTTCAGGTGCATCCTGTTTCCATTGATCATCCTTGAGATGTTTCTAAAACTTGATTGGAGTCCACCTGTGGTAAATTCAATTGATTGGACATGATTTGGAAAGGCACACACCTGTCTATATAATGTCCCACCGTTGACAGTGCACGTCAGAGCAGAAATCAAGCCATAAGGTTGAAGGAATTATCCGTAGAGCTCCAATACAGGATTGTGTTGAGGCACAGATCTGGGGAAGGGTACCAGAAAATGTCTGCAGCATTGAAGGTCCCCAAGAACACAGTGGACTACATAATTCTTAAATGAAATAAGTGTGGAACCACCAAGACTCTTCCTAGTGCTGGCCACCTGGCCAAACTGAGCAATCGGGGAGAAGGGCCTTGGTCAGGGAGGTGACCAAGAACCCGATGGTCACTCTGACAGAGCTCCAGAGTTCCTCTGTGGAGATGGGAGAACCTTCCAGAAGGACAACCATCCCTGCAGCACTCCACCAATCAGGCCTTTATGGTAGAGTGGCCAGATGGAAGCCACTCTTCAGTAAAAGGCACATGACAGCCCACTTGGAGTTTGCCAAAACTCACCTAAAAGACTCTCAGACCATGAGAAACAAGATTCTCTGGTCTGACGAAACCAAGATTGAACTCTTTGGCCTGAATGCCAAGCGTCACTTCTGGAGGAAACCAGGCACCGCTCATCACCTGGCCAACACCATCCTATGGTGAAGCATGATGGTGGCTGTGGGTGTCAAGGCATCAGTGTAATGCGGTAGGACGAAGTCAGGCGCAGGACACAGAGCTAATCGGAAAACTTACTTTACTCGTAAGTATCTTAATGAACACACCTCCACGCAGGGAGGAACAAACCCGCTCACATACGACAACCAAAACATGAACAAACACGCACAACACACAGTGTGAGCCAGAGGGTTAAATAGGGAAGACATAATTACATGATGGGAAACAGGTGAGACCAATACAGACAAAACAAGTTGAACATAGAAACATGGATCTGTAGCAACTAGTACTCCGGTGACGACGAACGCTGAAGCCTGCCCGAGCAAGGAGGAGGGGCAGCCTCGGCTGAATTCGTGACAGTACCCCCCTTGACACGCGGCTCACGCTGTGTGCCGACCCCAGCCTCGGGGACGGCCAGGAGGACGCGGAGCAGGGCGAGTCGGATAACTACGGTGGAAATCCCTCAACATGGAGGGATCGAGGATGTCCCTCCTAGGGACCCAGCACCGTTCCTCCGGACCGTACCCCTCCCACTCCACGAGATGCTGCAGGCCCCCCACCCGATGCCTCGAATCCAAGATGGAACGGACCGAGTATGCCGGTGCCCCCTCGATGTCCAGTGGGGGCGGAGGAACCTCCCGTACCTCAGACTCATGGAGTGGACCAGCTACTACCGGCCTGAGGAGAGACACATGGAACGAGGGGTTAATACGGTAATTAAGAGGAAGCTGTAATCTATAACAAACCTCGTTCAATCTCCTCAGGGCTTTAAATGGCCCCACAAACCACCGACCCAGCTTCCGGCAGGGCAGGCGAAGTGGCAGGTTTCGGGTCGAGAGCCAGACCCGGTCCCCCGGTGCATACACTGGAGCCTCACTGCGGTGGCGGTCGGCGCTCACTTTTTGTCACCTGATGGCCCACTGCAGGCGTACATGGGCAGCATTCCAGGTCTCTTCCGAGCGCCGAAACCACTCATCCACCACCCTGTCCCGACTGTATGACACAGAGGAGAGGTCCATTGAGCCCACTCCCATACTTCCGACGTCGTGTCTGGTGGCACCGGTGGTGTGGGAGGTTGACGCGGACATCGAGCAGGCGTTACGTACCGAGCCCACTCCCCCCCAGTGTCCAGAGGGTCGTATGTACGTGCCGCTCAAGGTTCGTGATCGATTGATCTATTGGGCTCACACGTCACACTCCTCTGGTCATCCTGGCATCGGTCGATCTGGCTCTGATGCCAAGGTGCCAGGACCAGCTGATAACCTAACACACACTGAAAGGGAGAAAGGTTAGTGGATGGGTGGCGGAGTGAGTTTTGGGCCATCTCTGCCCAGGGGATAAAACCCGACCACTCCCCCGGCCGGTCCTGGCAATAGGACCGCAGAAACCTTCCCACATCCTTGTTAACTCTCTCCACCTGCCCATTACTCTCAGGGTGAAAACCTGAGGTCAGGCTGATCGAGACCCCCAGACATTCCATAAACGCCCTCCAGACCCTTGAGGTGAACTGGGGACCCCGATCCCATACAATATCCTCAGGCACCCCGTAGTGCCGGAAGACGTGTGTAAATAGGGCCTCAGCAGTTTGTAGGGCCGTAGTGAGACCTGGCATAGGAATGAGACGGCAGGGCTTAGAAAACCGATCAACAACGACCAGGATTGTGGTGTTCCCTTGTGAGGTGGGAAGGTCCATAACAAAATCCACCGATAGGTGGGACCACGGCCGTTGTGGAACGGGTAGGGATTGTAATTTCCCTCTGGGCAGGTGTCTAGGTGCCTTACACTGGGTGCACACCGAGCAGGAGGAAACATAAACCCTCACGTCCTTGGCTGAAGTGGGCCACCAGTACTTCCCACTAAGACAGTGCACTGTCCGACCGATGCCAGGATGACCAGAGGAGTGTGACGTGTGAGCCCAATAGATCAATCGATCGCGAACCTTGAGCGGCACGTACATACGACCCTCTGGACACTGGGGGGGAGTGGGCTCGGTACGTAACGCCTGCTCGATGTCCGTGTCAACCTCCCACACCACCGGTGCCACCAGACACGACGTCGGAAGTATGGGAGTGGGCTCAATGGACCTCTCCTCTGTGTCATACAGTCGGGACAGGGCGTCTGCCTTAGCGTTCTGGGAACCTGGTCTGTAAGTAAGAGTAAACACAAAACGAGTGAAGAACATGGCCCACCTTGCATGGAGAGGGTTCAATCTCCTCGCCGCCTGGATGTACTCCAGATTGCGGTGGTCAGTCAAAATGAGAAAAGGGTGTTTAGCCCCCTCAAGCCAATGCCTCCACACTTTCAGAGCTTCAACCACAGCTAACAGCTCCCGGTCCCCCACATCATAGTTGCGCTCCGCCAGACTGAGCTTCTTTGAAAAGAAAGCACAGGGGCGGAGCTTTGGTGGCGTACCCGAGCGCTGAGACAGTACAGCTCCTATCCCAACCTCGGACGCGTCCACCTCAACCTGGAATGCTAAGGAGGGATCCGGATGAGCCAGCACTGGAGCCGAGGTAAACAGGTCCTTCGGATGACCAAAAGCCCTGTCCGCCTCAGCTGACCACTGCAGTCGCACCGGTCCCCCCTTCAGCAAGGAGGTAATGGGAGCCGCTATCTGACCAAAGCCCCGGATAAACCTCCGGTAGTAGATGGAAAAACCCAAGAATCGCTGCACCTCCTTCACCGTGGTTGGAGTCTTCCAATTACGCACGGCCGAAATGCGGTCAATCTCCATCTCCACACCTGACGCGGACAGGCGGTGCCCTAGGAAGGAGATGGAGAACAGACATTTCTCCGCCTTCACATACAGGTCATGCTCCAACAGTCGACCAAGCACCTGACGCACCAGGGACACATGCTCAGCCCGTGTAGCGGAGTATATGAGAAGGTCATCAATATACACCATTACACCCTGTCCGTACAGGTCCCTGAAAATCTCATCAACAAAGGATTGGAAGACTGATGGAGCATTCATCAACCCGTATGGCATGACAAGGTACTCATAGTGCCCAGAGGTGGATAACAAGTTCAAACAGGTGCCATTAATACAGGTTACGAGTGGAGGACAGAGGAGCCTCTTAAAGAAGAAGTTACAGGTCTGTGAGAGCCAGAAATCTTGCTTGTTTGTAGGTGACCAAATACTTATTTTCCACCATAACTTGCAAATAAATTCATAAAAAATCCTACAATGTGATTTTCTGGAAAAAATTTCTCTCAATTTGTCTGTCATAGTTGACGTGTACCTATGATGAAAATTACAGTCCTCTCTCATCTTTTTAAGTGGGAGAACTTGCACAATTGGTGGCTGACTAAATACTTTTTTTCCCCACAGTATGTTCTTTAATGCAAGGCCGACAGACAAGTTCCTTACTTTCTCCCCCTGCCACTTTCCTCTTCCATTTTTTGCGGTAAGGCTGCAATTATTTGGTTGTAATTTTGGGTAGAGCAGACATTTCCATATGCTTTTGTTAGCTGCATGTGCGACATTACTCCACCAGTCCTACCGATTATATCATTTACGAAGATTATACCTTTTTTAAACATTTTGTCAAAAAAGTAAGTTTTTTTTGTCAATTAGTATATTTGAATTTAACCACAATATTTGTTGCATTATTTGTTCTGTTGTTTCTGGAGGATTACATTGAAATTGCAACCAACTTTCTATGGCTTGTTTTAGAAATAGTGACATTTGGGAGATGATTTCCTTTTCAGATAACTGAAAATGAGTGGTTGTAATCTGAATAAAGGGAAAAAGGCCATTCTTGAACATTAGGTGAGACAATCTTACTAATTTGCTTGAGAATTATTTCGGATTTAAGTATAACTTTTGTATGACTGAAGCTTTTAGTGATAGGTCTAATGCTTTAATATTTAATAATTATTTAAATATGCCCGTTTAATTTTGTCTGGCTTGTCGTTCCAAATAAAATGGAATATTTTTTTCTCATATAATTTAATAAACTGTTCGCTAGGCATAGGCAAGACCATAAGCAAATAGGTAAACTGGGATAATACTAAAGAGTTAATCAGGGTGATTTTTCCACAAATTGACAGGTATTTACCTTTCCATGGTAGCAAGATCTTATGTATTTTTGCTAACTTTCTGTTAAAATATATTGAAGTGAGATCATTTATTTCCTTTGGGATATGTATTCTGAGTATATCCACATCACCATCAGACAATTTTATTGGTAAACTACCTGGTAATGTAACATTTTTATTTTTTTGTGATCCAATACATAATATAGTACATTTGTCATAATTTGGTTGAAATCCAGAGAGGTTAGAAAATGTATCTAGATACTCTATGAGGCTGTGGAGGGATTCTAATTGTGGATTTAAAAGAAAACATGAATCATCAGCGTACAATGACACCTTTGTTTTTAAGCCCTGGATTTCTAATCCTCTGATATTATTATTGGATCTGATTTTAATAGCTAACATCTCGATGGACACAATAAATAGATATGCCGATAGTGGACAACCTTGTTTCACTCCTCTTGACAGTTTAAAACTTTCTGAGAAATAGCCATTATTTACTATTTTACACCTAGGGTTACTATACATGATTTTGACACATTTTATAGGAGATTCTCCAAAATTGAAATACTGCAGGCATTTATATATAAACCCCAGTCGTACTTTATCAAATGCCTTTTCAAAGTCTGCTATGAATAGCAGGCCTGGTTTCCCAGATTTTCCATAGTGTTCTATTGTTTCCAATACTTGCCTTATAGTATCTCCAATGTTTCTTCCATGTAAAAAACCTGTCTGATTAGAATGAATAATATCCGACAATACCTTTTGAAATCTATGCGCTATACATTTTGCTAGAATTCTTGCATCACAACACTGAAGTGTGAGGGGCCTCCAATTTTTTAAAAGGACTGGATCTTTATATTTTCCACTTTATATTTTCCTGTTTCAGTAATAAGGAGATCAGACCTTCTTCTTGAGTGTCATAATCTACCATTTACATAGGAGTGGTTTAAACATGCTAATAACGGTCCTCTTAGTATATCAAAAAAGGTTTGGTATACCTCGACTGGTATGCCATCCAACCCTGGAGTTTTCCCGGACTTAAAGTCTTTAATTGCATCCAGAAGTTCCTCCTCTGTAATTTCACCTTCACATGAGTCTTTCTGTATGGCTGTAAATTTTACATTATCAATAGAAAAACATCTCTACAATTAGCTTCAGTTAGAGGAGATGGAGGCGACTGAAAATAAAACATATGCTTAAATACTTTGTTTCCTCCTTCAAAATATCATTTGGTGAATCATGGGTGACTCCGTCAATTGTAACCAGCTTCATAAAATTATTTTGGTAGCATTCCTATGTTGAAGATAAAAAAATAATTTTGTGAATTTTTCCCCATATTCCATCCAGTTTGCTTTATTTTTTTATAATATATTACACTTGATCTTTCTTGAATACGTTTCTCCATTTCTTTTTGTTTTTCCTCTAATTTATTCTGAGCCTCTATGTTACAGTGTTTATTGCCATCTATCTGTTATGTTAGACTTTCTATTTTGTTAGTATAAACTCTTTTGACCTAAATTGCTTTTGTTTTCGAGATGAGTATTGAATTGCATGGCCTCTAAAGGCACATTTAAAGCTGTCCCATACAATAAGGGGATTTGCTGTACCTATGTTATGTCGGAAAAAGTCAGTTATAAATTCCTTTGTCCTAATTATAAATAAATTATCATCCAATAGGCTTTGATTACATTTCCAATATCCTCGCCCATGTGGAAATTCAGTAAGAGTAATGTATATGCCAATTATATGATGTTCCGAACGTATTCTGTCCCCTATCAACACTTTTTTAAACTTTTGGTGCCAACGAGAATGAGATAAGAAAGAAGTCAAGACGACTAGCTTGATTGAGTCTCCGCCATGTATATCTCACTAGATCAGGATATTTAAGCCTCCATATATCTACTAGTTCTAATGTATCCATGACATTCACAATTTCCTTAAGAGCATGTGGGTGATTGTTTGTGGTGTGATTTCCTTTACGGTCCATTGAGCTATTTAAAACAGTATATAATCCCCCACCATAATTACAGTGGGGAAAAAAAGTATTTAGTCAGCCACCAATTGTGCAAGTTCTCCCACTTAAAAAGATGAGAGAGGCCTGTAATTTTCATCATAGGTACACGTCAACTATGACATACAAATTGAGAAAAAAAAAATCCCGAAAATCAGATTGTAGGATTTTTTATGAATTTATTTGCAAATTATGGTGGAAAATAAGTATTTGGTCACCTACAAACAAGCAAGATTTCTGGCTCTCACAGACCTGTAACTTCTTCTTTAAGAGGCTCCTCTGTCCTCCACTCATTACCTGTATTAATGGCACCTGTTTGAACTTGTTATCAGTATAAAAGACACCTGTCCACAACCTCAAACAGTCACACTCCAAACTCCACTATGGCCAAGACCAAAGAGCTGTCAAAAGACACCAGAAACAAAATTGTAGACCTGCACCAGGCTGGGAAGACTGAATCTGCAATAGGTAAGGAGCTTGGTTTAAAGAAATCAACTGTGAGAGCAATTATTAGGAAATGGAAGACATACAAGACCACTGATAATCTCCCTCGATCTGGGGCTCAACGCAAGATCTCACCCCGTGGGGTCAAAATGATCACAAGAACGGTGAGCAAAAATCCCAGAACCACACGGGGGGACCTAGTGAATGACCTGCAGAGAGCTGGGACCAAAGTAACAAAGCCTACCATCAGTAACACACTACGCCGCCAGGGACTCAAATCCTGCAGTGCAAGACGTGTCCCCCTGCTTAAGCCAGTACATGTCCAGGCCCGTCTGAAGTTTGCTAGAGTGCATTTGGATGATCCAGAAGAGGATTGGGAGAATGTCATATGGTCAGATGAAACCAAAATAGAACCTTTTGGTAAAAACTCAACTCGTCGTGTTTGGAGGACAAAGAATGCTGAATTGCATCCAAAGAAAACCATACCTACTGTGAAGCATGGGGGTGGAAACATCATGCTTTGGGGCTGTTTTTCTGCAAAGGGACCAGGACGACTGATCCATGTAAAGGAAAGAATGAATGGGGCCATGTATCGTGAGATTTTGAGTGAAAACCTCCTTCCATCAGCAAGGGCATTGAAGATGAAACGTGGCTGGGTCTTTCAGCATGACAATGATCCCAAACACACCGCCCAGGCAACGAAGGAGTGGCTTCGTAAGAAGCATTTCAAGGTCCTGGAGTGGCCTAGCCAGTCTCCAGATCTCAACCCCATAGAAAATCTTTGGAGGGAGTTGAAAGTCAGTGTTGCCCAGCGACAGCCCCAAAACATCACTGCTCTAGAGGAGATCTGCATGGAGGAATGGGCCAAAATACCAGCAACAGTGTGTGAAAACCTTGTGAAGACTTACAGAAAACGTTTGACCTGTGTCATTGCCAACAAAGGGTATATAACAAAGTATTGAGAAACTATTGTTATTGACCAAATACTTATTTTCCACCATAATTTGCAAATAAATTCATTAAAAATCCTACAATGTGATTTTCTGGAAAAAAATTCTCATTTTGTCTGTCATAGTTGACGTGTACCTATGATGAAAATTACAGGCCTCTCTCATCTTTTTAAGTGGGAGAATTTGCACAATTGGTGTCTGATTAAATACTTTTTTTCCCCACTGTATATTGTCTTGAATTGCTTCCAGGGTTGATAATTTATTACATATATTGTCAAAGAAGTGTGGATCATCATTATTTGGTCCGTAAAGGTTAATGAGCCATATCTGTTTATGGTCCAATAACATATTTAAAATAATCCATCTACCTTGCGTATCTGTTTGGACAATTTGCACATTCGGATCGAAATTACTATTAATTAATATCATCACCCCTTTTGAATTTCTTTGCCCATGGGAGAAGTATATCCCCCCCCACCCCCATTCTTTTTTCCACGCAACTTCATCTCGAATTGTTGAATGAGTTTCCTGTAAACAATAGATATTATATTCCTTCTCTTTGAGCCATGCAAATATTGTTCTTCTTTTGTTATTATCAGCTAAGCTATTACAATTATAACTGGCTGTACTTATTTCACCATACACCATAATGAGATACAAGTTTCAAGTGCATTTATCATTATATATGTTTGTAAATTTACCAATAAAAAATAACGTAATGATTGAGTGTCCATATAGCTGTACCGTGATATTTGCATTGCTACTGAGTAACCCTTCAATTGTTCTCCACTAATTCCCCCGCTAAAGCCCCTCCCCATCCCAAGTTGAGCCGTCATCCCAGTGATCGGCATCCCACCCACGTCCCTCCGGATCCCTAAGGCCCCGAGAGGCCAGGACCCATCCATCGAAAACAGCACACAGTGCCACCCACAAAACAGAAGCAGATTAACCGCCAAAAGCATTTCCAATGCTGTCACCTCTCTATATATATATATAACTATTTAAAAAAGTAATGCATATCCTATTTCCCATCATTATCAATTAATATGCATAATAATGTTGGCAGTTAATGCGTAGGATTTTAACATATAACCCGGATTGCCATTGTATTACATTTCATTTATTGACAAGAAATTATTATCCTAGCAAACAATTACCGCGGTCCATCCCATACTCCCCCCAACACCCCCCCCCTTCCCCCACAACAGATGTGGGACAAACACACACACACATAATCACATACTCCAACACACTCAACCCCCCTCAACCCACAATCAACCATAAAATCAGATGCTCAACGGTTGTTACATCCCAGAGCCCAACTCAAGCAAGGACCCGATTTACGGGTGCACATACAGTTACAGCTGATTGAGAAAGCATGCAAGATTGAGCAGGAATTGACAACAATGTGAGATTTGATTAACCTATTTAATATATGTCAAGTCCTAGGTGATGGAGATCAGATCCACCCTCTTCACCTGAGACACAAACACTCTGGTCCCCCGTTGTAACCATTTTTCCCAAGCATCTCCATGCAGTCAGACCTTTGATTATTTTGTGCCACCTGGGCCACAATGATAAACCGCCTCTCTGATTGTCCGAGTGTGACCCCCTCCCCATGGGTTACTGCAGCCAGTGTTGCCAGCACTGCCACTACCTGGATGGGGGTACCCCACCGGAATCCCCACCGGCTAGGTACAAGGTCGTCAAGGTTCTCATTAGCAGCTTTGACAATTTCCTTGTATATTATACTCTCCCATCAGGGGGATCTGGCTTTGTAGGACCAACCCTGCCAGGCAGGCTCAGAATCTTAATAATAATAAATAATATGCCATTTAGCAGACGCTTTTATCCAAAGCGACTTACAGTCATGCGTGCATACATTTTTTGTGTATGGGTGGTCCCGGGGATCGAACCCACTACCTTGGCGTTACAAGCGCCGTGCTCTACCAGCTGAGCTACATCTTGCGGGGGCAGTGCTGCTCAAGTAGGTCTCTGACCGCATTAATTTATCTGTTTAGGCTGCATACTCACAGCAGGTCCATAAAACAGATGGGAACATCTCTTTGGTGTATGGGTCGCTCAGGTGGGTGTCCAGGATATAGGGTTAGGGATCTTTCCATCATGATAGGACAATAAAAAATTAGATTAGATGTATACTATATTTAAAAATGTATATCCCTCATCTACACAAAATTGAAAGCTCTCTCTCACTACCCCTGCTCATAGACCCCCGTCGGCTCTGGGATATGCAACCATTTCCCCTCTCACTCACTTAACGCCGCACCTTTCCAAACACAAAATTGCACACCACATGGTTGACTGCGGAAGAAATGGGCCGAGCGTGCAAACGCACCCGCATCCACACCTGCCGCAAGGGGGAAAGGACGCCAGTGTAACGATCCCGGCAGTCTGAGTCGGGTCCTGTCTGTGGACTAGTTTTTCTGCTCGGGATCTCCAGTTTCCCGAGGGTTCTGGAACGCTCCGGGGAGCTCTCTTGATTTCCGCACCTGCATCCCATCAGCAATCTGCACACCTGGTCCTGATCATCACCCTTCTTAGGCTCTGGCCTAACATCCATTCCCTGCCGGATCGTTAGCCATGAACAGTAGGTTTATCAGAGTATCAGTCTTAGAGCTTCTAGCGTTAGTTTTGTTGTTTTGCACCTTGTTGGTTTGTTGTTCACTTACCTCCGTTTTGTTCCATCTGCAGTCACTCGTCCGGAACCTTCACTCCTACCTCTGCCTGATGGTCGGCGGCTGCCGAGCCATCATTGGACCAACAACTGCACCCTCAACAACTCATCCACGCCGCCCGCTCTGTTCCCTGGATTATTCAGCATCACTCGTGAATTTGTAAATAAACACTCACCTTCGTTTCAACTTACCTTGTCCTGGTCTGCTTCTGGGTTCTGGCTTTGTAACTCGTGACAGAACGATCCGGCCAGTAATGAACCCAGCAGACCTGGACTCTGTTCGCCATGCCATTACCCATCAGGAGAAGATGTTGGGCCATCATAGCACGGAGCTACAGGAGATCGCGTTGGCAGTTCGGAACCTTTCTACCGGTCTGACGGAGGTCCAGAACCAGCGCAAGTTTCCGGTGGAGGATCCACTACCGGTTTCACCCATCTCGCCTGCCGCGCCTGAAGCGGTGTCCTTCCGTGAGCCCAAGGTTCCGACGCCGGATAAATATGAGGGGGAGCTGGGAAGATGCCGTTCTTTCCTTATGCAGTGTGGGTTAGTGTTCGATCTACAGCCCTACTCTTATGCTACAGACAAGGCTAGGATAGCCTTTGTGATTGAGTTGCTGCGTGGTCGAGCGCTGGAGTGGGCTTCAGCCGTTTGGGAACGACAAGACCCCTGCATGGCTTCATACCAGGGGTTCACGGCCGAGATGAGGAAGCTCTTCGACCATTCCGTCCGAGGAGGGACGCAGCTAGGCGCCTGTTTTCGCTCCACCAAGGAACTCGCAGCGTGGCCGACTTCGTGATCGAGTTCAAGACGTTGGCTGTGGAGAGTGGGTGGAATGAGGAGTCTCTGCAAGCGGCCTTTTACCAGGGTCTGTCGGAGCAGCTCAAGGATGAGCTGATCTCCTATCCGGAGCCTAGTGACCTGGACAGCTTGGTAGCCTTGTCTATTCGGGGTGGATAATCGAGTCCGAGAGCGAAGGAGGGAGAAGCAATGGGGTCCGTCCAGTCGATCAGCTTCTCAGTTCCCAGTCGGGTCGGGTGGTGGACCAGAACACGTCGATCATTCTCCACCACAAAGGATTAGTGGAGAGGTCCTCTCCCCGATTCTGAACCCATGCAAGTGGGGCGGCACGGGTTAACCAAGGAGGAGCGTCAACATAGACGTAAGACCAACTGCTGCCTCTACTGTGGTAGCTCGGGACATTACATCTCCACTTGTTCCCGGCGGTCGTCAAACTGCCCGGCTCGCTAAAGTTGGGAGGACTTTTAGCGAGCCAGTTTCAACCTCTCAGTACCTCTGTCAGACCCCGTTTCCCGGCTACCCTTGTGAACAGGAATCAGAGCTTAGCGATTAACGCTTTTATCGATTCAGGTGCCGATGGAAGCTTTCTTGATGCCGAGTTGGTGGAACAGCTGGGGCTTTCCAAGGAGCAATTGCCGGAAGCCATTGAAGCGACCACTCTGAACGGCAGTAGTCTGGCACGTATCACGATGAGGACTGAACCGGTTAAGATGCTGTTGTCGGGGAATCATTCGGAGATGATTTCATTCTTCATTCTGCCGCCTTCCCATGTTCCTCTGGTCCTTGGATACCCCTGGCTGAAGGAACACAATCCCACGTTCGATTGGGTGACGGGCAAGGTAACGAGTTGGAGCCTTGATTGTCATGCTAACTGTCTCAAGACTGCCTGTCCCCATTCGGTTCCCAGTCAGGTGATTGAGGCTAAACCCCCAGATTTGTCCCTGGTTCCCGAGACATATCACGATTTGGGGGAAGTGTTCAGTAAGCAGAAGGCTCTGTCACTCCCTCCCCACCGACCATATGATTGTGCCATCAACCTGTTCCCTGGAGCTGTCTACCCCAAGGGAAGGTTATACAGTATCTCCCGCCCTGAACGTGAGGCTTTGGAGACCTACATCAAGGAGTCCCTAGCTGCTGGTCTCGTTCGTCCCTCGTCATCACCCCTGGGGGCAGGATTCTTCTTTGTGGGTAAGAGGGATGGCTCTCTTCGACCGTGTATTGATTATCGGGGGTTGAATGACATCACGGTCAAGAACAAGTATCCCCTGCCCTTGATGAGTTCTGCCTTCGACTCCTTACAGGGTGCTACGGTGTTCACCAAGCTAGACCTACGCAATGCGTATCACATGGTCCGGATCAGAGAGGGAGACGAGTGGTTGACGGGGTTCAATACACCGATGGGTCACTTCGAGTATCAGGTGATGCCGTTGGACTGACCAATGCTCCAGCGGTATTCCAGAGTATGGTGAACGACGTCCTGAGAGATATGATCGGTCTCTTTGTGTTTGTTTACCTGGATGACATTCTGATCTTCTCGAAGGAACCTTCCGACCACGTCCAGAATGTCCGGCAGGTTCTGCAGCGATTGTTGGAGAATCGCCTGTTCGTGAAGGCCGAGAAGTGCGAGTTTCACGCCCACACGACATCATTTCTCGGGTACATCATCTCCAGGGGAGAGATTAGGATGGACCAGGAGAAGGTTAGGAGCGGTTCTGGAATGGGCCCAGCCCGGTACGAGATTGCAGCTCCAGAGATTTTTGGGGTTTGCGAATTTCTACCGCAGATTCATCCGGGATTACAGCCGTGTGGCCGCTCCGTTAACTGCCTTGACTTCCAGTATCAGGAGCTTCAAGTGGAATCCGAGGCGGATCGAGCGTTTCTGGATTTGAAGAGGCGATTCACCAACGCACCGATTCTCTCTCAACCGGACACGGCCCGTCAGTTCATGTCGTTGAAGTGGACGCGTCTGATGTGGGAGTTGGCGCCATCCTGTCGCAGCGATGCTCCACGGACAGTAAACTCCATCCCTGCGCCTACTACTCGTCGCCTTTCGCCTGCGGAGAGGAATTACGATGTGGGTAACCGGGAGCTTCTCGCGGTGAAACTTGCCTTGGAGGAGTGGCGCCACTGGTTGGAGGGGCGGAGCAACCGTTTATTGTCTGGACTGACCACAAGAATCTTGCTTACGTGCAATCGGCTAGACGTCTCAACTCCCGTCAGGCCAGGTGGTCGTTGTTTTTCGGACGATTCAATTTTTCCCTGACGTTCCGACCTGGATCTAAGAACGGCAAGGCGGGACGCCTTGTCTCGGATGTTCTCCAAGACGGAGGAGGGTGGGTCCAAGACCGAGACAATTCTCCCCCGGAACTGCGTCGTGGGAGCTGTTAGGTGGAAGATTGAGGAGGAGGTGATGGCGGCTCTTCGGACGCAGCCCGGTCCCGGTAACGGTCCACCCGGTCGGTTGTTTGTGCCTGAGTCGGTTCGGCCTGCGGTCCTCAAATGGTCCCACGCCAGCAAGATGGCTTGTCACCCTGGCGTGGCTCGGACGATGGCGTTTCTTCGCAGACGTTTTTGGTGGCCTGCCATGGCCGAGGATACTCGGGGTTATGTTGCTGCCTGTCCAGTGTGTGCGCAGAATAAGGGTACCAATCGGCCCAGCTCTGGACTACTTCACCCCCCTTCCTATTCCCCGCGACCATGGTCGCATCTGGCCCTGGACTTTGTCACTGGGTTGCCCGCTTCTGAGGGGAACACGGTCGTTCTGACTATCGTGGACAGATTCAGCAAGTTCGCCCACTTTGTGCCAATTGCCAAGCTTCCCTCTGCCTCGGAGACGTCCGAGATCCTGGTTAGGGAGGTTTTCAGGGTCCACGGGTTGCCCAGTGATATCGTTTCCCGACCGTGGCCCTCAGTTTACCTCTGCTGTCTGGAAGTCCTTCTGTTTGGCCATTGGAGCTACAGTCAGTCTCACATCTGGTTTTCACCCCCAATCTAATGGTCAGGCGGAGAGAGCCAACCAGAAGATGGAATCCACGCTACGCTGCCTGGCCTCTTCCAACCCCACCTCCTGGGTCTCTCAGTTGCCTTGGGTTGAGTATGCCCACAATACTCTCCCCTACATCTGCCACTGGGATGTCTCCCTTCCAGTGCCTGTATGGCTACCAACCTCCCTTGTTCCCTTCTCAGGAGAAGGAGCTCTCAGTGCCTTCTGTTCAGGCCCATATTCGGCTGCCACCGGACCTGGCATCGGGCCAGAAGGGCACTCCTTAGAGTTTCGGACCGGTATCAGCTCCAGGCGACCGTCGCCGGATCCCCGCTCCCACCTACACCATCGGAGATAGGGTCTGGTTGGCCACACGGGATCTTCCTTTACGGACTGAGTCTAGGAAGTTGTTACCGAGTTCATTGGTCCGCTTTGTGGTGGAGAAGGTGATCAACCCGGTGGCAGTTCGACTCAAACTCCCGAGGACGCTCAGAGTCCATCCCACCTTTCATGTCTCCTGCCTCAAGCCTGTTTTCCTCAGTCCTCTGTTGCCTCCTCCGCCTCCTCCTCCTCCTCCTCGGATGATCGGAGGTGGTCCTGCCTACACGGTGCGACGCATCATGGATTCCAGACGGCGGGGCCGGGGTTTCCAGTATCTCGTGGACTGGGAGGGGTATGGTCCTGAAGAGAGGAGTTGGATTCCGCGGCGACAGATCCTAGATGCTGACCTCATCCGTGACTTCTACCGCCTCCATCCTGGCGCTCCGGGAGTCCGCCCGGTGGCGTTCGCCGGAGGGGGGGGGGTACTGTAACGATCCCGGCAGTCTGAGTCGGGTCCTGTCTGTGGACTAGTTTTTCTGCTCGGGATCTCCAGTTTCCCGAGGGTTCTGGAACGCTCCGGGGAGCTCTCTTGATTTCCGCACCTGCATCCCATCAGCAATCTGCACACCTGGTCCTGATCATCACCCTTCTTAGGCTCTGGCCTAACATCCATTCCCTGCCGGATCGTTAGCCATGAACAGTAGGTTTATCAGAGTATCAGTCTTAGAGCTTCTAGCGTTAGTTTTGTTGTTTTGCACCTTGTTGGTTTGTTGTTCACTTACCTCCGTTTTGTTCCATCTGCAGTCACTCGTCCGGAACCTTCACCCTACCTCTGCCTGATGGTCGGCGGCTGCCGAGCCATCATTGGACCAACAACTGCACCCTCAACAACTCATCCACGCCGCCCGCTCTGTTCCCTGGATTATTCAGCATCACTCGTGAATTTGTAAATAAACACTCACCTTCGTTTCAACTTACCTTGTCCTGGTCTGCTTCTGGGTTCTGGCTTTGTAACTCGTGACAGCCAGAGAGAACACAGGACCAACCACAACAACCATCCGCCAAAACAACAATTGGCCGCCAAAAAAGCCATGTTCTAATTAGTTGTATTTAAAGATGTATTATTCTGCTTGTTATGTCGTTTTATCCTTTTATAAAATATAATACTTACTATAAATGTTATTTAATATTACAATCCTTATCATTGCTAGTATTTGGTGTTCCATTATTCGACTCCTCTATTACAACTTTTAGAATAGCCATGGAGTAGTCTTTGTGTCTCTGAACATTTGGTTGACGATATACAGTTTATCCACCACGAGCGCAACACCGTTTCCCTTTTAATCTATTTTCCTTGAAGATTGGATACAGAACTTTGCGCCTTTCTGCAATCTCCCTCGGGAACTGATCATTCATGCCTATTTGTCACGAGTGGAGTGTAGTGGGATGTGGAATCACACGCAGGACACAGAGATATAAATCCAAGGTCTTTAGTGAAGTCCGTAGAAACACGCCAACAACGGCCACAGGCCACAGGCGAAATAAACGCACACTAAACTGAACAAAGTAAGTGTGCACAAAGTGCAGGACTCTCTAATACAACACGAAATAAAGAGAGAACAAAATACAGCGGACCAAAACTACCACACGACAGTAAAACAATTACACACAACACCTAAACTAACACAAGGAACTAAATAGGGTGCCTAATGAGACTAAACACTAAACAGGTGTGACAAACAGACAAAACCAATCAAACATGAAACATCGAACGGTGGCAGCTAGTACTCCGGAGACGACGACCGCCGAAGCCTGCCCGAACAAGGAGGAGGGGCCGCCTCGGCCGAAACCGTGAAACTATTTTCGTGCCAGCAAGTCTTTTCCCTAAGCTTTTAACCATTGCTTTATCCTTAAAAAATGCAAATTTGGCAACGATTGGGCGCTCATATTTCTGTCCTCTTTTTCCGAAACGGTGTACACGTTCGAGTTGGATTTTATCGACAGCCTCGAGTGGGATTTGAAGCGCTGTATGCAGGAAGTCCTTCATAATATTCTCTGTTATTTCTCCCTCCTTTTCTTGAATACCCGTAAGTACTAGATTTTCTCTCATCGATCTAGTTTGGATGTCTAGTAAGGCTTCTCTCAGAAGGTTGTTCTCCTTTTTAAGTTCCCTAATGTCCGTTTCCATCTTAGAGACTGTCACTTTTATTTTTGGGGTTTCTTTCTCCATTACCAATGCTTTTTCGTCACTCATTTGAAGACTCGCTTTCAACTCTTTTACGTCCTTACTGACCAATTCTAGTATGCCCAATTTGTCATTTATCGACTTCAACAGGTTGCTTTCCACACTTACCGGGCCCAGTGGTGAAAAGCATATATCATCTGTATCAGTCGACGAGTCGCGTTTCCTCTTGGAGATTGGTTCTCCTCGTTTATCTTCCGCCATGTTTGGGTGTTGCGTGTTGTTGTAATATTTGTCGATATATTTCTCTAGCCTTATGATTTGTTTTGTGTTATTATCCAGATAGAATTTTATTAACTGCGAATATATGAAATGCTAATATTTTGTCTAATTTTGAATATTTTGTTTTTATCTTGAGGTGGTTTGTACCGCTTTCTATTCAATACACCATCTTGTCTTGATCTACGGCCACAGTTGGTGCAGGGGACGGCCCCTCTACCGGTCTCCCTAAGAGCAGCACCTCCGAGCTCCATAGGGGTAGGGTCGGAGGTGTTGGGGGATGGAATGGACAGCCCCTGATCCGGACGTCCGCGGGTGGCCAACAGGTTATCCAGCCTGATTGACATATCCACCAGTTGGTCCAGGTTAAGGTTGGTGTCCAGAGCTAATCGGAAAACTTACTTTACTCATAGGTATCTTAATGAACACACCTCCACGCAGGGAGGAACAAACCCGCTCACATATGACAACCACAACATGAACAAACACGCACAACACACAGTGTGAGCCAGAGGGTTAAATAGGGAAGACATCATTACATGATGGGAAACAGGTGAGACCAATACAGACAAAACAAGTCGACAATAGAAACATGGATCGGTAGCAGCTAGTACTACGGTGACGACGAACGCCGAAGCCTGCCCGAGCAAGGAGGAGGGGCAGCCTCGGCTGAATTCGTGACAGTGGGGGTGTTTTTCAGCGGCAGGGACTGGGAGACTAGTCAGGATCAAGGGAAAGATGAACGGAGCAAAGTACAGAGAGATCCTTAATAAAAACCTGCTCCAGACCGCTCAGGACCTCAGACTGGGGCGAAGGTTTACCTTCCAACAGGACAACGACCTTAAGCACACAGCCAAGACAATGCATGAGTGACTTCGGGACAAGTCTCTGAATGTCCTTGAGTGGCCCAGCCAGAGCACGGACTTGAACCCGATCTAATATCTCTGGAGAGACCTGAAAATAGCTATGCAGCGACGCTCCCCATCCAACCGGACAGAGCTTGAGAGGATCTGCAGAGAAGAATGGGAGAATCTCCCCAAATACAGGTGTGCCAAGCTTGTAGCATCATACCCAGACGACACAAGGCTGTAATCGCTGCCAAAGGTCCTTCAACAAAGTCGTGGGTAAAGGGTACTTACAGTACGAGTCAAAAGTTTGGACACACCTATTCATTGACATCAAAACTATGAAGTAACACATAAATCAACAAATATTTTAGATATTAGATTCTTCAAAGTAGCCACCCTTTGCCTTGTTGACTGCTTTGCACACTCTTGCCATTCTCTCAACCATCTTCATGAGGTAGTCACCTGGAATGCATTTCAATTAACAGGTGTGCCTTGTTAAAATTTAATTTGTGGAATTTCCTTCCTTCTTAATGCGTTTGAGCCAATCAGTTGTGTTGTGACAAGGTAGGGGTGGTATACAGGAGATAGCCCTATTTGGTAAAAGACCAAGACAAGATGGCGTATTGAATAGAAATCGGTACAAAACACCTCAAGATAAAAACATAATATTCAAAATCAGTAAGTTAGACTAAATATTAACATTTCAGATATTCGCAGTTAATATAATTCAATCTGGATAATAACACAAAACAGATCATAAGGCTAGAGAAATATATCGACAAACATTACAACAACACGCAACACCCAAACATGACTGAAGACAAGCGTGGAGAGCCGATCCCCAAATGGAAACGCGACTCATCGACTGATACAGATGATATATGCTTTTCACCACTGGGTATGGTAAGTGTGGAAAGCGACCTGTTGAAGTCGATAAATGACAAATTGGGCATACTAGAATTGGTCAGTAAAGACGTAAAAGAGTTGAAAGCGAGTCTTCAAATGAGTGACGAAAAAGCTTTGGTAATGGAGAAAGAAACCAAATAATTAAAAGTGACAGTCTCTAAAATGGAAACGGACGTTAGGGAACTAAAAAAGGAGAACAACCTTCTGAGAGAAGCCTTACTAGACATCCAAACTAGATCGATGAGAGAAAATCTAGTACTTAAAGGTATTCAGGAAAAGGAGGGAGAAATAACAGAGAATATTATGAAGGACTTCCTGCATACAGCGCTACAAATCCCACTCGAGGCTGTCGATAAAATCCAACTGGAACGTGTACATCGTTTCGGAAAAAGAGGACAGAAATATGAGCGCCCAATCGTTGCCAAATTTGCTTTTTTTAAGGATAAAGCTATGGTGAAAAGCCTAGGAAAATGACTTGCTGGCACGAAAATAGGCATGAATGATCAGTTCCCGAGGGAGATTGTAGAAAGGCGCAAAGTTCTGTATCCAATCTTCAAGGAAAATAGATTAAAAGGGAAACGTGTTGCACTTGTTGTCGATAAACTGTATATTGACAACCAAATGTTCAGAGACACAAAGACTACTCCATGGCTATTCTAAAAGTTGTAATAGAGGAGTCAAATATTGGAGCACCTGATACTAGCAATGATAGGGATTGTAATATTAAATAACATTTATAGTAAGTATAGTATTTTATAAAACGATAAAACGATATAACAAACAGAATAATACATCTTTAAATACAAATAATTAGAACATGGCATTTTTGGCGGGAGGTTGTTGTTTTGGCGGATGGTTGTTGTGGTTGGTCCTGTGTTCTCTCTGGTGTCCTTTCCCCCTTGCGGCAGATGTGGATGCGGTTGTGTTTGCATGCTCGGCCCATTTCTTCCGCAGTCAACCATGTGGTGTGCATTTTTGTGTTTGAAAAGGTGCGGCGTTAAGTGAGTGAGAGGGGAAATGGTTGCATATCCCAGAGCCGACCGGGGGTCTATGAGCAGGGGTAGTGAGAGAGAGCTTTCAATTTTGTGTAGATGAGGGATATACATTTTTAAATATAGTATACATCTAATCTAATTTTTTATTGTCCTATCATGATGGAAAGATCCCTAACCCTATAACCTGGACACCCACCTGAGCGACCCATACACCAAAGAGAAATTCCCATCTCTTTTATGGACCTGCTGTGAATATGCAGCCTAAACAGAGAAATAAATGCGGTCAGAGACCTACTTGAGCAGCACCGCCCCCTCAAGATTCTGAGCCTGCCTGGCAGGGTTGGTCCTACAAAGCCAGAGCCCCCTGATGGGAGAGCATAATATACAAGGAAATTCTCAAAGCTGCTTATGAGAACCTTGACGACCTTTTACCTAGCCGGTGGGGATTCCGGTGGGGTACGCCCAACCAGGTTGTGGCAGTGCTGGCAACACTGGCTGCAGTAACCAATGGGGAGGGGGTCACACTCTGACAATCAGAGAGGGGGTTTATCATTGTGGCCCAGGTGGCACAAAATAATCAAAGGTCTGACCGCATGGAGATGCTTTGGAAAATGGTTACAACAGGGGATCAGAGTGTTTGTGTCTCAGGCGAAGAGGGTGGATCTGATCTCCATCACCTAGGACTTGACATAGATTAAGTAGATTAATCAAATCTCACATTGTTATCAATTTCTGCTCAATCTGCATGCTTTCTCAATCAGCTTTAACTGTATGTGCACTCGTAAATCAAGTTATTTCTCGAGTTGGGCTCTGGGACATAACAGCCGTTGAGTATCTGATTTTATGGTGGATTGTGGAGGAGGGGGGTTGAGTATGTTGGAGTATGTGAGTATGTGCGTGTGTGCTTGTCTGGCATCTGTTGTGGGGGGGTGGGGATGTTGGGGGAGGGGGGGTATGGGATGGACCACGGGAATCATTTGCTAGGATAATAATTGCTTGTCAATGAATTAAATGTAATACAATGGCAATCCGGGTTATATGTTAGAATCCTACGCGTGAACTGCCGACATTATTACGCATATCAATTGATAATGATGGAAAATAGGATATGCATAATTTAAAAAAAATTGTTATATAGATATATATATAGAGGTGAAAGCATTGGAAATGCTTTTGGCGGTTAATCTGCTTCTATTTTGTGGGTGGCACTGTGTGCTGTTTTCGATGGATGGGTCCTGGCCTCTCAGGGCCTTAAGGATCCGGAGGGACGTGGGTTGTATGCTGATCACTGGGATGACGGCTCAACTTGGGATGGGGAGGGGCTTTAGCGGGGGAATTAGTGGAGAACAATTGAAGGGTTACTCCGTAGCAATGCAAATATCACGGTATAGCTATATGGACACTCAATCATTACGCTATTTTTTATTGGTAAATTTACAAACATATAATGATAAATAGCCTTGAAACTTGTATCTCATTATGGTGTATGGTGAAATAAGTATAGCCAGTTATAATTGTAATGGCTTAGCTGATAATAACAAAAGAATAACAATATTTACATGGCTCAAAGAGAAGGAATATAATATCTATTGTATACAGGAAACTCATTCAACAATTCGAGATGAAGTAGCGTGGAACAAATAATGGGGGGAATATACTTCTCCCATGGGCAAAGAAATTCAAAAGGGGTGATGATATTAATTAATAGTAATTTCGATCCAAATGTGCAAATTGTCCAAATAGATACGCAAGGTAGATGGATTGTTTTAAATATGTTGTTGGACCATTAACAGATATGGCTCAATAACCTTTACGGACCAAATAATGATGATCCAAAATTATTTGACAATATATATAATAAATTATCAAGCTTGCAAGCAACTCAAGACAATATTATTATGGTGGGGGATTATAATACTGTTTTAAATAGCTCAATGGACCGTAAAGGAAATCACACCACAAACAATCACCCACATGCTCTTAAGGAAATTGTGAATGTCATGGATACATTAGAACTAGTAGATATATGGAGGCTTAAATATACTGATCTAGTGAGATATACATGGCAGAGACTGAATCAAGCTAGTCGTCTTGACTACTTTCTTATCTCATTCTCGTTGGCACCAAAAGTAAAAAAAAGTGTTGATAGGGGACAGAATGCGGTCGCACCATCATATAATAGGCATATACATTACTCTTACTGAATTTCCACGTGGATGAGGATATTGGAAATGTAATCAAAGTCTATTGGATGATAATTTATTTATAATTAGAACAAAGGAATTTATAACTGACTTTTTCCAACATAACATAGGTACAGCGAATCCCCTTATTGTATGGGACACCTTTAAATGTGCCTTTAGAGGCCATGCAATTCAGTACTCATCTCGAAAACAAAAGCAATTTAGGTCAAAAGAGTTTATACTAAGAAAGGAAATAGAAAGTCTAACAGAACAGATAGATGGCAATAAAAACTGTAACATAGAGGCTCAGAATAAATTAGAGGAAAAACAAAAAGAAATGGAGAAACTTATTCAAGAAAGATCAAGTGTAATATATTATAAAAGTAAAGCAACTGGATGGAATATGGGGAAAAATGCACAAAATTCTTTTTTAATCTTCAACATAGGAATGCTACCAAAAAGAACTTAATGAAACTGGTTACAATTGACGGAGTCACCCATAATTCACCAAATGATATTTTGAAGGAAGAAACAAAGTACTTTAAGCATATGTTTTCTTTTCAGTCGCCTCCATCTCCTCTAACTGAAGCAAATTGTAGAGATTTTTTTTTCTATTGATAATGTCAAATTAACAGCCACACAGAAAGACTCATGTGAAGGTGAAATTACAGAGGAGGAACTTCTGGATGCAATTAAATACTTTAAGTCCGGGAAAACTCCAGGGTTGGATGGCATACCAGTCGAGGTATACCAAACCTTTTTTGATATACTAAGAGGACCGTTATTAACATGTTTTAACCACTCCTATGTAAATGGTAGATTATCTGACACTCAAGAAGAAGGTCTGATCTCATTATTACTGAAACAGGATACAAGTGGAAAATATAAAGATCCAGTCCATTTACAAAATTGGAGGCCCCTCACACTTCAGTGTTGTGATAGAAAAAATCCTAGCAAAATGTATAGCGCATAAAATAAAAAAGGTATTGTCGGATATTATTCATTCTAATCAGACAGGTTTTTTACATGGAAGATACATTGGATATAATATAAGGCAAGTATTGGAAACAATAGAACACTATGGAAAATATGGGAAACCAGGCCTGCTATTCATAGCAGACTTCGAAAAGGCATTTGATAAAGTTCGACTGGGGTTTATATATAAATGCCTGGAGCATTTCAATTTTGGAGAATCTCATATAAAATGGGTCAAAATCATGTATACTAACCCTAGGTGTAAAATAGTAAATAATGGCTATTTCTCAGAAAGTTTTAAACTGTCAAGAGGAGTGAAACAAGGTTGTCCACTTTCGGCATATCTATTTATTGTGGCCATCGAGATGTTAGCTATTAAAATCAGATCCAATAATAATATCAGAGGATTAGAAATACAGGGCTTAAAAACAAAGGTGTCATTGTACGCTGATGATTCATGTTTTCTTTTAAATCCACAACTAGAATCCCTCCACAGCCTCATAGAGGATCTAGATACATTTTCTAACCTCTCTGGATTACAACCAAATTATGACAAATGTACTATATTACGTATTGGATCACAAAAAAATACAATTTTTACATTACCATGTAGTTTACCAATATAATGGTCTGATTGTGATGTGGATATACTCGGAATACATATCCCAAAGGAAATACATGATCTCACTTCAATAAATTTTAATAGAAAGTTAGCAAAAATAGATAAGAACTTACTACCATGGAAAGGAAAATGCCTGTCAATTTGTGGAAAAATCACCCTGATTAACTCTTTAGTATTATCCCAGTTTATCCATTTGCTTATGGTCTTGCCTACACCTAGCGAACAGTTTTTTTTAAATTATATGAGAAAAAAATATTCAATTTTATTTGGAACGGCAAGCCAGACAAAATTAAACGGGCCTATTCATATAATGAATATGAATTCGGAGGACAGAAATTATTAAATATTAAAGCATTAGACCTATCACTAAAAGCTTCAGTCATACAAAAGTTATACTTAAATCCGAACTGGTTCTCAAGCAAATTAGTAAGATTGTCTCACCCAATGTTCAAGAAAGGCCTTTTTCCCTTTATTCAGATTACAACCTCTCACTTTCAGTTATTTGAAAAGGAAATAATCTCCCAAATATCACTATTTCTAAAACAAGCCATAGAAAGTTGGTTGCAATTTCAATTTAATCCTCCAGAAACGACAGAACAAATAATGCAACAAATATTGTGGTTAAATTCAAATATACTAATTGACAAAAAAACTATATTTTTTGACAAAATGTTTAAAAAAGGTATAATCTTCGTAAATGATATCATCGGTAGGACTGGTGGAGTTATGTCGCACATGCAGCTAACAAAAACATATGGAAATGTCTGCTCTACCCAAAATTACAACCAAATAATTGCAGCCTTACCGCAAAAGTGGAAGAGGAATGTGGAAGGGGGAGAAAGTAAGGAACTCGTCTGTCGGCCTTGCATTAAAGAACATAATTGGTTAAGGAAAACTGTGATAAATAAAAAAGTATATCCTTGTCATCTATCGCCCTCCAGGTTCCCTTGGAGAGTTCATCAATGATCTTGACGCCTTGATAAGTTCCTTTCCTGAGGATGGCTCACCCCTCACAGTTCTGGGGGATTTCAAACTCCCTACGTCTACATTTGACTCATTTCTCTCTGCCTCCTTCTTTCCACTCCTCTCCTCTTTTGACCTCACCTTCTCACCGTCCCCCCCTACTCACAAGGCAGGCAATACGCTTGACCTCATCTTTACTAGATGCTGTTCTTCTACTAATGTCACTGCAACTCCCCTCCAAGTCTCCGACCACTACTTTGTATAATTTTCTCTCTCTCTCTCCTCCAACACTACTCACTCTGCCCCTACACAGATGGTAATGCGCCGTCGCAACCTTCGCTCTCTCTCTCCCGCTACTCTCTCCTCTTCCATCCTATCATCTCTTCCCTCTGCTCAATCCTTCTCCCTCCAATCTCCTGATTCTGCCTCCTCAACCCTCCTCTCCTCCCTTTCTGCATCCTTTGACTCTCTATGTCCCCTATCCTCCCGGCCGGCTCGGTCCTCCCCTCCAGCTCCGTGGCTTGATGACTCATTGCGAGCTCACAGAACAGAGCTCCGGGCAGCTGAGCGGAAATGGAAGAAAACTAGACTCCCTGCAGACCTGGCATCTTTTCACTCCCTCCTCTCTACATTTTCTTCATCTGTTTCTGCTGCTAAGGCCACTTCTACCACTCTAAATTCCAAGCATCCGCCTCTAACCCTAGGAAGCTCTTTGCCACATTCTCCTCCCTGCTGAATCCCCCCCCCCCCCCTCCTCCCTCTCTGTGGATAACTTCATCAACCATTTTGAAAAGAAGGTTGACGACATCCGATCCTCGTTTGTTAAGTCAAATGACACTGCTGGTCCTGCTCACACTGCCCTACCCTATGCTTTGACTTCTTTCTCCCCTCTCTCTCCAGATAAAATATTGCGACTTGTGACAGCAGGCCGCCCAACAACCTGCCCGCTTGACCTTATCCCCTCCTCTCTTCTCCAGACCATCTCCGGTGACCTTCTCCCTTACCTCACCTCGCTGATCAACTCATCCTTGACCGCTGGCTATGTCCCTTCCGTCTTCAAGAGAGCGAGAGTTGCACCCCTTCTCAAAAAAACAACACTCGATCCCTCTGATGTCAACAACTACAGACCAGTATCCCTTCTTTCTTTTCTCTCCAAAACTATTGAGCGTGCCGTCTTTAGCCAACTCTCTTGCTATCTCTCTCAGAATGACCTTCTTGATCCAAACCAGTCAGGTTTCAAGACTGGTCATTCAACTGAGACTGCTCTTCTCTGTGTCACAGAGGCTCTCCGCACTGCTAAAGCTAACTCTCTCTCCTCTGCTCTTGTCCTTCTAGACCTGTCTGCTGCCTTTGATACTGTGAACCATCAGATTCTCCTCTCCACCCTCTCCGAGCTGGGCATCTCCGGCGCTGCTCAGTCTTGGATTGCGTCCTACCTGACCGGTCGCTCCTACCAAGTGGCGTGGCGAGAAGCTGTCTCCGCACCACGTGCTCTCACCACTGGTGTCCCCCAGGGCTCAGTTCTAGGCCCTCTCCCATTCTCGCTATACACCAAGTCACTTGGCTCTGTCATATCCTCACATGGCCTCTCCTATCATTGCTACGCTGACGACACACAACTAATCTTCTCCTTTCCCCTTCTGATAACCAGGTGGCGAATCGCATCTCTGCATGTCTGGCAGACATATCAGTATGGATGACGGATCACCACCTCAAGCTGAACCTCGGCAAGACGGAGCTGCTCTTCCTCCCGGGGAAGGACTGCCCGTTCCATGATCTCGCCATCACGGTTGACAACTCCGTTGTGTCCTCCTCCCAGAGTGCGAAGAGCCTTGGCGTGACCCTGGACAACACCCTGTCGTTCTCCGCTAACATCAAGGCGGTGACCCGATCCTGTAGGTTCATGCTCTACAACATTCGGAGAGTACGACCCTGCCTTACACAGGAAGCGGCACAGGTCCTAATCCAGGCACTTGTCATCTCCCGTCTGGATTACTGCAACTCGCTGTTGGCTGGGCTCCCTGCCTGTGCCATTAAACCCCTACAACTCATCCAGAATGCCGCAGCCCGTCTGGTGTTCAACCTTCCCAAGTTCTCTCACGTCACCCCCGCTCCTCTGCACACTCCACTGGCTTCCAGTTGAAGCTCGCATCTGCTACAAGACCATGGTGCTTGCCTACGGAGCTGTGAGGGGAACGGCACCTCCGTACCTTCAGGCTCTGATCAGTCCCTACACCCAAACGAGGGCACTGCGTTCATCCACCTCTGGCCTGCTGGCTCCCCTACCTCTGCGGAAGCATAGTTCCCGCTCAGCCCAGTCAAAACTGTTCGCTGCTCTGGCACCCCAATGGTGGAACAAGCTCCCTCACGATGCCAGGACAGCGGAGTCACTCACCACCTTCCGGAGACATTTGAAACCCCACCTCTTTAAGGAATACCTGGGATAGGATAAAGTAATCCTTCTACCACCCCCCCAAAAAAAAAATAAAAAAATAAATAAATAACAAATAACAACAAATAATAACAAAGAGCTAATAATGTAAGCATACTGTGTCCATAATAAGTATATAGGTTGTATGTTGGGAGCTTTTGGGAAAGAGCACAGTTAGAAAGATATGGCATATAGAAGCAAACCGGATGGACATCATGAAAATGATCGGAGAGGTTGAGAGTAGAAGAAGTTCAGGAGCAAAAATAAAATAAAAATTAATTTATATATATATATATATATATATATATATATATATATATATATATAATAGAATTATTGTAAAATTAACTGTGTCCATAAGGTGTAGATAGTAAGTATAGACCAGAAGTAGAGGCCTGGGCATTGTTGTTCACTAATTTACTCCAAGTAGGGAAAGGATGGTGGGGTATATATATATTTTTTTTAAACATGGGGGATTGGAAGTGATGCAGACAATTACATTGATAGAAGATACAATCTATCTGCAATATTAAGCTGACCCCCCCCAAAAAAGACAAAAAAATTAATAATATTATATATCAAATTTAAAAAATAAAATAAAATCCATAATATGGCAAGAACAGCTCAAATATGCAAAGAGAAACGACAGTCCATCATTACTTTAAGACATGAAGGTCAATCAATCCAGAAAATGTCAGGAACTTTGAAAGTTTCTTCAAGTGCAGTCGCAATAACCATCAAGCGTTATGATGAAACTAGCTCTCATGAGGACCGCCACAGGAAAGGAAGACCTAGAGTTACCTCTGCTGCAGAGGATAAGCTCATTAGAGTTACCAGCCTCAGAAATTGCAGTCCAAATAAATGCTTCACAGAGTTCAAGTAACAGACACATCTCAACATGTGGTCCTCTGTAGCTCAATTGGTAGAGCGTGGCGCTTGTAACGCCAAGGTAGTGGGTTCGATCCCTGGGACCACCCATACGTAAAAATGTATGCACACATGACTTTAAGTCGCTTTGGATAAAAGCGTCTGCTAAATGGCATATTATTATTATAAACTGTTCAGAGGAGACTGCATGAATCAGGCCTTCATGGTCGAATTGCTGCAAAGAAACCACTACTAAAGGACACCAATAAGAAGAAGAGACTTGCTTGGGCCAAGAAACACGAACAATGGACATTAGACCAGTGGAAATCTGTCCTTTGGTCTGATGAGTCCAAATTTGAGATTTTTGGTTCAACCGCCATGTCCTTGTGAGACGCAAAGTAGGTGAACGGATGATCTCCGCATGTGTGGTTCCCACCGTGAAGCATGGAGGAGGTGCTGTGATGGTGTGGGGGTGCTTTGCTGGTGACACTGTCTGTGATTTATTTAGAATTTAAGGCACACTTAACCAGCATGGCTACCACAGCATTCTGCAGCGATACGCCATCCCATCTGCTTTGCGCTTAGTGGGACTATCATTTGTTTTTCAACAGGACAATGAACCAAAACACACCTCCAGGCTGTGTAAGGGCTATTTGACCAAGGAGAGTGATGGAGTGCTGCATCAGATGACCTGGCCTCCACAATCCCCCGACCTCAACCCAATTGAGATGGTTTGGGATGAGTTGGACCGCAGTGAAGGAAAAGCAGCCAACAAGTGCTCAGCATATGTGGGAACTCCTTCAAGACTGTTGGAAAAGCATTCCTCATGAAGCTGATTGAGAGAATCTCAAGAGTGTGCAAAGCTGTCATCAAGGCAAAGGGTGGCTAATATATTTTGATTTGTTTAACACTTTTTTGGTTACTACATGATTCCATATTTGTTATTTCATTGTTTTGATGTCTTCACTATTATTCTACAATGTAAAAAATAGTAAAAATAAAGAAAAACCATTGAATGAGTAGGTGTGTCCAAACTTTTGACTGGTACTGTATGTAAATGTTATATTTCTGTTTTTTATTCTAAAACCCTTTTTTGCTTTGTCATTATGGGGTATTGTGTGTGGATTGATGAGGAAAGAAAACAATTTAATTGATTTTAGAATAAGGCTGCAACATAACAAAATGTGGAAAAACTGAAGGGATCTGAATACTTTCCGAATGCACTGTATTTGCATATATGAAAACCTTAACATAAAGGGGTGGAATTGGCCTGCAACCACCAAACACTTGCTCTGCCTACCATACCTGCGCTCACCTGTGCTGTTTAGACTGCATAATTAATTATTGTTGTCACGTTCTCTTGCATAATTCAACAGGTGTGTCAATAGCAGGATACCCTCAGATTAAAAATCAACACGCTTGGCTCAAGTATGGACCTATCTAATGTAAAGGACGTCACGCTGCTTGCTTAGCGAGTACCACTTCCTCCTGATTCGGTCCATACCTGGCGCGAACTCGGGACCTCTGCCTTGCTAGCACACATGACCGCCCTCCTGAAGCTTCTTACCAGTCGGCAACACTCAAAAAGCTAGCTATTCGCTGGCGCAAGTGGGGACAGTTCAGGCTGAGGAGGAAATTTCACACGTCCCCATGTGCTACATAAACATACTTTACATTGTTTGCGAGATCAGACATTATATCACTCTAATCTGAGTGTTCCTTTTCGGAAGTTGCTTTCATTTCAGCGCATCTCATTTTTAAAAATGTCAACTGTACAAAATTATTACTTTTTTCAATTGCACAAAAAATGAACACCCATCAAAATAAAGTTATATTTGTTCTCTTTCTTGTGACGTAAGTGTCGGGACGATGTGTTAAATCCCATACTCAGCTTTAGCGTTTTTAGGGATGGATTGAAATTGACAGAATGTGTACCTGGAGGATAATAGGGGAGGGTCATGCTTTTTCAATTTCAGTCAAGGGGATGGCCATGTAATTTGTAATTTGTAAATTTCAGTGTTTTAGAATTAGTTGCTTATTAGGCTATATATGGATGTGTGCCCAATGCCGCCCCTCACCTCTGATCTCTGCTGGGCGCGCAATATCCAATAGGCTATTTAGTGTGGTGTCAATCAAATGATCCATAGCCTACAGTCTACGAAGTGCATGCTCGGAGACGCACAGAGCAAAGTTATATATATTTTTTAAAGTATTTTGCGCTGCTAGCATGGTGTAAATAATGGATATTCTAACCCTGAGCTGACAAAAACTTTTTTCTGTGCAGCCTAACCGATGGATGTGCTGTGTAGGCCTACAATGGCAGTTCAGGAGGAGACTCAAAGAATTTAAAAACATTTTTAGTAGGCCTATTCCAAAAAAAAATCAATATTGCGTGTGGACTAGCCTATAGCCTATGTTCTGTTCAGTTTGAGAAGGAGAGCACAAAGATGAGGAGGAGGACCGGAGGTCAACTTTGATAGCTTGATACTACTATAATGGATTTTTAATAAAAACAATATGTTTCTTGTCCATTATGTATTTATCAGAGTTATTGACCTCACAATAAACCAGATTCGAGTAACTTACATTGTGGTGCTGAAACTTGAAGCAGCAGCAGCCGCTGCGCAATTAATCGGAAATTGACAGCTCATGGTGCTGAAAGTAGGCAAATTCGATTAGGCATAATTCATTTCAGCCGTCTTCATTTCAATTAGACTTTACTTACAACGAGGGCTTTGTGTTGGAGCCTATTTCTTCCTATTTAAGAAATAAGAGGTAGGCCTACCTGTTTGACAGACAAAATTAAGCTATAGGCTGTCATATCCATAGATTAGTCGGCCAATTCGTCCTCCTCCTTTAAGGTTTTATTGGCGGACTACATCCAAAAAGTTATATTGCTGCCACCTACTGGGTGGGGTAAAAAAAAAAAACTCATGTTATTATCAAAAAACTAATCAAAAGTCAATGTACTCCTTCACTTAGTCAAATGTACTCAGATCCCTACACAGGCTCTGGGGCCTGAGAGGGGGAAGCATCTTCAGACAGTATTCCCTGCAATGTTTCAGCTGTGAAATCCTAGAGATTCAAGAACCTTTTAGCTGCTTTCACAATTATTTCCAGTTTCTTCTTATTTTAATTTTTTAAAATATTTTTTTCGGTTGTCCTGTACAATTAATCACCTGTGCGGGTTAAGTGACGTGAATCAACTATTCCTGGCATGTTCATCTTAAACCATGAAGCCTCAATACCCATCGATATGCCAGATATGACACCTTGTATTGGTGCCCTACATAGCATTCCACTTCATGCGTTACTAATTTGTACATCCACAGTGCTTTCTCCTTTTGTTCTTTTAACACACATGCAATCAACATCATACTACTCCTGGTCACTCTGACTGACTCCACTTCTCTCAATGCATCATTCACCATCTTTGTGACTGCAAACGGGTTTCCCCCCTAAAGAATATCCTCGCTCATGAATCGCACTCCAACAAGGAATGAGGCATTATCATACCGAGGCTTATCTTAATTTACAGCTTTAGGCCTTTTAGCTCCATTTTTAGATGTTACAGTATTCCACTCCTTTCCTCTAGCTTCACTTGCGCCAACAGAATCAAGCATTACCTCTGCTTCTGCTATTTCTCTCCTACCCTCAGGTAGGCCAATTACTCCACCGACCATGCACTCTTTAAGTAGCCTACCTCCATGTCAGTGAAGGGCTGTTAAGTTAAAACCAGGACTTGAATTGAGGGGGTATGAGAGGGTATGCCATAGGCCTACCTTTTTATAAAAAAAAAAAGACATGTTGGGGGTCTGATTATATAAAGTGGTCTATAAAAGTGCTTTGGTCTGCAATGCTTTATGCTAGAAACAAGCTGTCACACCCTGGCTCTGGGGACTCTATATGTTGAGCCAGGGTGTGTAGTTTCTATGTGTTTTGTTCTATGTTCACAGTCTAGTTCTTGTATTTCTATGTTGGCCAGAGTGGTTCCCAATCAGAGGCAACGAGTGTCAGCTGTTGCTGGTTGTCTCTGATTGGGAGCCATATTTAAACAGTCTGTTTTCCCTTAGTGTTTGTGGGATCTTGTTCCTTTTGGTGTGTTCCGTGTTTGTTGTGTTTAACATAGGACGTCACGTTATCGTTTTGTTGTTTTGTTGTTCGTTTATTCATTAAATAAAAGAAGTATGTTCGTTCATCACGCTGCGCCTTGGTCTACTCCGTCTAACGATCGTGACACAAGCTGTAAAGTACCTGTGAAAGACATGACTCCGATGCATATGGGGATGTCGGTGTTTAGTTTAGTACAACCTTCTATGGCCGAGGAGACAAAACATTTACTTTGTTTGGGAAGTAATCTAATTCTGTCACTATCAATTGAATAAGCTATTCACTTTCTGTACAATGGATGTTTAAACCAAGACAGCTTTTAGGGAAACACTTGTGACCTTCTCTCGTTGGGTTAAGCCACGGAAGATCAGTACCCAGCAGTTAAAGCTGATATTTTCCTGCGTTGGTAGGCCTACTCTGTCTGGGGTGGAAAGGTAGACCTTACTTTTGAAAGTACCATGCTCAGATTTCTAATGAAGTCTCAGATTTAATTATTTGCACACAGGGACAGTTTCGTTGCAAACAAGACACTCTGATTTGTCATTGGAGAAATGACAAGATGAACTATCCATTCTTAGCCTGTAATTTAGGGAATATATTTTGGTATTAAAAATAGATTCTGCTAATATGTAGAATTGCATGAAATGTTTATAGAAGGCACATTTTTTTCATATCTGCATATATGAAGATAGATTAATGCAATGCGAAGATAGAGCTCTTTTCACCCCAACTCTTCTCTACGGTGGTCTGTGAACCCACAACCTTCTGGCTCGCAGCCCTGTGCGCTATCAACATTCCCACGTTGCCATCTAATGCTTACAGGATGAAGAGCAGTTTCTAAAACTGCATGCCTAAGGCTCTGGTCTGTCCAATAAATGCGGGTAAAACAGTAAACATGTTCTCTGCTATCCACTTTATGTTGTAATTATAGGGGAGGGTCATTTTCTATTTTCTTTTCTCGTTCAGGGAGGGTTTAGGTAAAATATATTTTTCTGAATGGAGGACCATCCATTTTCATCTCAGAGAGGTCCAATTTTCTCCATGTAACCCTTATTATAAATAATGTTCACTCCCTTATATATACTACAACGGAAAGACAATGTACAGCATTCCATTGAGCCCATTTCAACCGTTACCGGGGTGCGTTTGACAGGTCATTACAAACATTTCCGAGGTCTTAATGTTAATGGGGGGAAAACGACAGGCACAAGAAAGAGTATGAAAGAGTCGCAGGAGTAAAATGAAAGCAATCAATCCAGCGATATTTAAGTGACAAGTGGATTATCAGGTGGGCGGGGCATGGGCGTTGCTACTTCCTGACTCTCTGAAACTGACTCTCTGAAACTCTCTGAAACTCCCTCTACTAGGTGGTGTGCCATCTATATATGTTGTTGAGGTGGCTGGGAATTGAGTGAAAAGACAATCAGTGGGATGAAGGGATACATAGAGATGAAACCGAGAGGAATGAAGGAGAGATGAAGCGATAAAATTGATTGATGATAGCATCTCTCTGTCATTATGATCTCTTTCCTATTTATTTATTTATTTACGTTATCCATCATTTGTTCCTGTAAATGGAGAGGCAATCAAAGGACATGAAAACTATTCTTTCTTCTCTCCCCTGCTACTGGAGGCAAAGAGACTAGAGAGACCACCTATTGAAAGAAACAATGCAGTCGCTGTGCTCCTAGTAAACACTGATGCCATGGAAACCCCCAGAGTGCACCCTGGCAAATCGCCATAGCCTTTGTGTTGAAGAGTGTGTGTGTGTATGTGAGCGCTTGGGGAGAGAGAGAGAAGAGAGAGGAGGTAAGAGAGAGCAAGGGGTTGAGAGAGCTGGATAGAGAGAAAGAGAGAGGGAAGAGAGGAAGGGGTTGAGAGAGCTGGATAAAGAGAAAGAGAGAGGTAAGAGAGGAAGGGGTTGAGAGAGCTGGATAGAGAGAATGAGAGAGGGAAGAGAGGAAGGGGTTGAGAGAGCTGGATAGAGAGAAAGAGAGAGGGAAGAGAGAGGAAGGGGATGAGGAAGCTGGATAGAGAGAAAGAGAGAGGGAAGAGAGAGGAAGGGGTTGAGAGAGCTGGATAGAGAGAAAGAGAGAGGGAAGAGAGCGGAAGGGGTTGATAGAGCTGGATAGAGAGAAAGAGAGAGGGAAGAGAGAGGAAGGGGTTGAGAGAGCTGGATAGAGAGAAAGAGAGAGGGAAGAGAGAGGAAGGTGTTGAGAGAGCTGGATAGAGAGAAAGATAGAGGGAAGAGAGAGGAAGGGGTTGAGAGAGCTGGATAGAGAGAAAGAGAGAGGGAAGAGAGCAATACTACATGTAGGATAATTAAGCAATTAAGCTTGAGGAGGTGTGGTATATGGCCACACCTCCTCTGGAGGTGCCTGGACACAGCCCTTAGCCGTGGTATATTGGCCATATATCACAAACCCCCAAGGAGCCTTATTGCTATTATAAAATGCTTACCAACGTAATTAGAACAGTAAAACTAAACGTTTTGTCGTACCCGTGATATACCATGGTTTTCAGCCAATCAGAATTCAGGGCTCAAAACACCCAGTTTATAAAGATAAATAATACATGTGGGGGTATGGGTACACTGTGCTATACACT
Source organism: Coregonus clupeaformis (assembly GCF_020615455.1). Classification (NCBI taxonomy): domain Eukaryota; kingdom Metazoa; phylum Chordata; class Actinopteri; order Salmoniformes; family Salmonidae; genus Coregonus; species Coregonus clupeaformis. The sequence goes on from NC_059231.1 coordinate 4,114,459, forward strand.
GTTCCTAGAGGCAAATGGAACACTAGGATGTCTTACTGTGTAGAAAACCACAAGCAAGTGATGTATTCAATGATCAACACGTGTCATACAAAGTGCACAAATTACTTTAATGAACAACAACAATATACCAGTAATCAGAATATCTAAACATTGAGTGATGGGGTTTGTTAGAGCATGAATGTTCATTATTAGTTGGCATTGCAGACACCATTACCTCACGCTATTAATTCTGCATCCAAAATCTTTTGCCTCCTCATTTACTTATAAGCAACATGGAATGTAAATTAGATCAAACTGTGGCTGCGAGATGGCTTGGCATATTCACATTAATGGAGGACTAATGTCCACCTATTAGATTGCCGTCTCTGCAGACAGCTGTGTGGAAGGGTATAATCAGTGGGAAATGTATTTTCATTTCCGCTGGTGTGACGGATCGCATCTCGCATCCTGAGGCCGAGGCTATTAGCATGTCCCCCAGTTTGAGTGACGGCTAAGTTGATTTGGCTAGGGTTACATTTAAGAAGGCTGCTGGCTTAGAATACTATTCATTTGAGGAAACTTGAATTTCATATCTCTATTACTCGGCTTGAACTTTGTAAGAGAAGGGCAGCAAGTAGCAATGGTATCCTACTCCTGTATCCAATACATGTCCCCACGGGTTGCACTTAATGGATATTCCCACTTTCCCAGAATGCTCTCTAGTAGGCTGCCCCATGTCAAACAGAAGCCAGCCCCGTCCTGTCCTTCCCATGCAGCCCCTTTCTGACAGGACCTAATTTATTCAATCCACTTTATGGGCAGTTGGGCTTTGTACATACAGGTTGTCATAGTGACGTCTGCTCTGCTTTCTCAGACCATGTAATGCCATAACACCAACCCCCCACAATGTATACTGTACGTATGCCACTAACATGCATTGGTTAATAGCTTTTTCTCACATCTTACCCCCTCTAACTTATCTCTGCTGAACATACAATGTGTGAGTACGCACGCACGCACACACACACATACACACACACACACACACACGCACACACACTCTCTACTCTATATCTTCCACCTTTCCATCAAAGCACTTCAATGTTTTTGTTGATACATGAAGCATGAAAGTGGGAAATCATTCCATATTCCTATCCTCCATACACAGCCCCCAGAAAGCACTCTCACGCTCCAACTGAGGATAGAAGACAGGATGCTCTCTTCAGGGAGGCAAGCTGGGAATGTCAGCTACCCTTATTCTCCATCACAGCCTACGGTGATCTGTACCTACCATGACCTTCCATCTTCACTGACATTTTCAACCTCTCCCTGACCGAGTCTGTAATACCTACATGTTTCAAGCAGACCAACATAGTCCCTGTGCCCAAGAAAGCGAAGTTAACCTGCCTAAATGACTACTGCCCCGTAGCACTCACGTCGGTAGCCATGAAATGCTTTAAAAGGCTGGTCATGACTCACATCAATACCATCATCCCGGAAACCCTAGACCCAATTCAATTCTCATACCGCCCCAACAGATCCACAGATGACGCAATCTCAATCTCACTCCACACTGCCCTTTCACACCTGGACAAAAGGAACACCTATGTGAGAATGCTGTTCATTGACTACAGCCCAGCGTTCAACACCATAGTGCCCACAAAGCTCATCACTAAGCTAAGGACCCTGGGACTAAACACCTCCCTCTGCAACTGGATCCTGGACTTCCTGACGGGCCGCCCCCAGGTGGTAAGGGTAGGCAACAACACATCTGCCACGATGATCCTCAACACTGGGGCCCCTCAGGGGTGCGTGCTCAGTCACCTCCTGTACTCCCTGTTAACCCACGACTACGTGGCCAAGCAAGACTCCAACACCATCATTAAGTTTGCTGACGACACAACAGTGGTAGGCCTGATCACCGACAACGATGAGACAGCCTATAGGGAGGAGGTCAGAGACCTGGCAGTGTGGTGCCAGGATAACAACCTCTCCCTCAATGTGAGCAAGACAAAGGAGCTGATCGTGGACCACAGGAAAAGGAGGACCGAACAGGCCCTCATTAACATCGACGGGGCTGTAGTGGAGCGGGTCGAGAGTTTCAAGTTCCTTGGTGTCCACATCACCAACAAACTATCATGGTCCAAACACACCAAGACAGTCGTGAAGAGGGCACGACAACACCTTTTCCCCCTCAGGAGACTGAAAAGATTTGGCATGGGTCCTCAGATCCTCAAAAAGTTATACAGCTGCACCATTGAGAGCGTCCTGACCGGTTGCATCACCGCCTGGTATGGCAACTGCTCTCCATCCGACCGTAAGGTGCTACAGAGGGTAGAGTATGGCCCAGTACGTCACTACAGCACGGCAAGCAGTACCGGAGCGCCAGGTCTTGGTCCAAAAGGCTCCTTAACAGCTTCTAGCCCCAAGCCATAAGACTGCTGAACAATTAATCAAATGGCCACCCGGACTATTTACATTTGTTTTTACACTGCTGCTACTCGCTGTTTATTATCTATGCATAGTCACTTTACCCCTACCTACATGTACAAATTACCTCGACTAACATGTACCCCAGCACATTGACTCGGTACCGGTACCCCCTGTATATAGCCTTGTTATTGTTATTTTATTGTGTTACTTTTTATTTTATATTTTACTTTAGTTTATTTAGTCAATATTTTCTTAACTCTATTTCTTGAACTGCATTGTTGTTTAATTGCTTGTAAGTAAGCATTTCATGGTAAGGTTTACACCTGTTGTATTCGGCACGTATGACAAATACATTTGATTTGATTTGACATAACCAGGCTTTTATCTCCAACTGTCAGCCTCAGAAGAATGCTGACGTCAGCATGGTGGTCCTCCTGTGTGCCTGTGACACTCTAGTAGCCTATACAGGTGTAGAAGTCCATGGATATTCATTCAGATGCAGAATTGATGTTCCTCTTGTTCAATGGGCTCCCGAGTGGCGCAGCGGTCTAAGGCACTGCATCTCAGTGCTTGAGGCTTCACTACAGACCCCCTGGTTCGATTCCAGGCTGTATCACAACCGGACGTGATTGGGAGTCCCATAGGGCGGCGCACAATTGGCCCAGCGTCGTCCGGGGTTTGGCCGGTGTAGGCCGTCATTGAAAATAAGAATATGTTCTTAACTGATTTGCCTAGTTAAATAAAGGTTTAAAAAAAATAAAAAATATGTGTGTTGTTCAATGGGTGGGGTAGACATTGGTGGTAGTAGTTGATGGATGAGGCAGCCCATTATAATGAATCTGGGGGATTCCACACTACAAGACCATAGTTACATCAGGACAGTGGAGGCTGCAGAGGGGAGGACGGCTCATAATAACGGCTGGAACGGAGTCAATGGAACGCCATCAAACACATGGAAACCATGAGTGTTTTGAGTGAATTATAGATGCGCTCTCTAACACGTGGAAAATTTCAACCCAGCGATAGCAGTGAATGATGAGGAGGTATAAAATGGAGTATAGGCTAGCATGGCAGCATGAGTAAATCCTCAGAGCATTGTTTGAAAGAAGTATGTGGTATGCCTTATTGAATATCAGTAGACACCAGAGATAAATGTCTTGTGTATCTGACAAGATAACTGTGTACGTTGGTTATAGATTGTCAGGACCTACAACCTGCTGTGAGCCTAAAGATGATGTCTCTTTGTCCTGGAGAATCTACTCATTATCTTCTCCTCCTTCATCTGGTCACAGATTATTGCCCATTAAATATGCTTTGTCACAGCATTTCCCAAACTCGGTCCTGGGCCCCCCCATACCACCCCACTGGGGCTGTTACCCACTGGGACTGACACTTACCCACCACAGACTGGGGCTGAGACTTACCCACACTTGTGTGTGTGTGTGTGTGTGTGTGTGTGTGTGTGTGTGTGTGTGTGTGTGTGTGTGTGTGCCGTGAGGTGTTGCTTTATCTGTTTTTTTAAACTAGGTTTGCTGTTAATTTGAGCAATATGAGATAGAAGGGAGTTCCATGCAATAATAGCTCCATACAATAACACCAGCTTTGACTGCTGTTATATGGTATAGTGGTTGACTTTGGGGACACAAGTGTGTTTTGCTGCGGCTCTGAAAATACAAGATACAGATGGTATTAAACCATCGAAGGGGGGAACTCTACTTCAGTTATGAACTAGACCTGACCCTTGTTTCTAATCCTGGTTAGTGTAAATAGTACTATTTTAGCTTACTGAAATAACCTCTGGAGAAGATAGAACTTGATGCAGATGTGTTATGTCACTCTGCCATCTAGTGGACAAATAAACACTCTTCAAACGTATTACAGTTTTTTCCAACTGCTTACACACAAAATCTTTTCATGTCACACGATTTTTGAAACCTCTCACTTAAAGTGCAAAACTACACACAAAATCTCCAAAACCATAAGCTATTTCTCAGCCTTTGACTCAGTTGTCAATTGCATAAAACACTTTTTTCAAAACACTACACACAATTCTCTACCTAAAACACAAAAATCTAACAGGAAGTGACTTGCTTTCCTTTTCCAAACACAACCAATCAAAATGCTACACTTATTCACCAGGTCAAACACACTCTCCTCACATGTTCAAACACTAATTGCTTAACTGATCACTAACCAATCACTGCTTTACTGTAGTATAGGACTGTTTTGAACAATGGATGCCAACAATGGACAGAGAGCAAGAGGAGTAGGAGGGAGAGGCAGAGGACAACAACGAGGACAAATTCAAAGACGAATAGTTGGAAGAGGAGGTGGAAGAGGAAGAGGAAGAGGAAGAGGAAGAGGAAGAGGAAGAGGAAGAGGAAGAAGAGGACGAGGGCAAAGAAGAGAAGGAAGGAGAGCCATCTCTGATGAGATTAGGGCAACACTTGTTGATCATGTGATCAACCACGGTTTGACCATGAGAGAGGCTGGACTGAGAGTCCAGCCCAACTTGAGTCGATTTACAGTGGCGTCCATAATTCGAACCTTCATAAATGAGAACAGGTATGCAACTATCTAATGACTATTTTAGCATTACAGTAATGTACTGTAAAATACGTATGACTGCATAGTATTGCATAAACATTTGTAACTCTAAGCCATCCATTTACTGCACTGCATTGAATGAATGAGGTTGGTTATCATGCTGTACTACATTTTTGTGTACATTGTTTACAGTTCCTATGCTGAACACATACTGTGTTTGAATTTTGTACAGAGTGGAAAGGCAAAGACATCATGGAGGACGAGGACGCTTGTTTACAGATGTACAAGATACTGCAATTATAAATATGGTTTTGGCCAACAATGCAATTAGGATTTGAGAGATAAGAGAACATATCTTGAATAATGACACCATATTTAAGCCTGTCGACCATACAACGCATCCTCCAACAGCACCAAGTGACGATGAAACAACTTTACAAGGTGCCATTTGAGAGAAACTCTGACAGAGTCAAGAATCTGCGAAAAACGGGGTCCTCCATCACAATGCCACACTGGGTCCGTACAACACCGGCCATATGCTCACTTTCCTGGATGCAATTTACACAATGCTTGTCCCTGATCCAGATCAGGAGCCTGCTAGATTTGTGGTTATATGGGACAATGTTAGTTTTCACCGGGCTGTTCTGGTCCAAAACTGGTTTGCCACCCATCCACAATTTGTGGTTTTGTACCTACCCCCATATTCACCTTTTCTAAATCCCATAGAGGAATTCTTCTCAGCCTGGCGCTGGAAAGTGTATGATCGCCAACCCTATGCCCGCATGCCGCTTCTCCAGGCAATGGAGGACACATGTGGGGACATAGAGGTTGCCTCTGTCCAAGGTTGGATACGCCATGCTAGGAGATACTTCCCTCGATGTTTGGCAAGAGAAAACGTATCTTGTGATGTGGACGAAGTATAGTGGCCAGACCCAGCCCGGAGAAGAGATGAAGCGTAGCTTAGCACTGGTGACTGCCCCCCCGGGACCCCACACACACAATTGTGTTCTTTACTGTATTCTAAAGAATATACTTTTGGTTTACATATGTTTATGGTTTTGTTGTATGCTACTGTATACAACAGTAATGTTTGGCCTAATAAATATTTTCTGTTTCTACATTGCATTGGTGTTTACAGTGTACTTGTTACCCCTCTCAGTAGATGACTTTCACTGTAGAACATTGTATTGAAATGTAGATATAAGCCTATGAAAGACCAAAGAGCTTTAGATTTAGAACAACAGTGTTTACATGGTATATCCAAAAATTTACTATTATGAAAGAAGTGTTTGCCATTTAATGCAAATGCTTCATTCTGACATGTGTTTATGGCATTTTGAATGCAGTGTTACATTTTGAAGAAGATGTGAGGCATTTTGCATTTTGTGTGTGCAGTTTTGGGAATTGTGTGTAGAGTTTTGAAAAAAGGAGACATCGTTTTGAAAACGTGTGTAAGTAGTTGGAAAAAAACTGTAAAGTTCTGTTCTTTGAGCATTAAAGTTTCAGTCAAGGGAGGAAATGACTAAACATTATTGTCATCATAAATGTATGAAGTTATTACCAGCCATCTAATGCCACATTGCTGATCTCCACCATAAACCTGTAGCATAATGTACTGAAAACCTGAAGCACGATGTACTGAAAACCTGAAGCACAATGTACTGAAAACCTTACCATTTCTGACGAGTTATATGAACTAAATCATCGTCAGCCCCTCACAAAAGCCTTTAAATCTTAGGATGAAACGTAGAGAAACATATTCCAATATACTCCGACGATTATGAGCCATTTTCTAGGTAACCCGGCCCTCCCCATGTCTCTCTGTGGGTGATTGTGAGTCCATTAGCAGACTTGTTGCATCATGCCAGGCGGGCAGGCTGGCGGTCAGAGAACCATTCCATTTGGCAGGGTCAGCAGAGGGGAGGTGTGTGTGTGTGTGTGTGTGTGTGTGTGTGTGTGTGTGTGTGTGTGTGTGTGTGTGTGTGTGTGTGTGTGTGTGTGTGTGTGTGTGTGTGTTTGTGTACGTCTGCAGGGAGGAAGGGAAATGGATGGTGAGGCCTGAGAGGGAAAAGATAGGGAGAGAGAGAGAGAGAGAGACCCCCTCCAATCATCAGTCTCAGAGCTCTCTGTCCTCTACTGCATTAGATTATATAAAATACGGCCTGTGGAGGACAGCCAACTTCTAATGAAATGATAAAGTGGCTAGAAAGGATCTCTTTTACATTAATAGAAATCTGGGTTCATAGCAATTCCGCTAATGGCAATTAACAATCACTTCCATATTCCCATGTCTTCTATATCAAATAAATATTGTAATATTCAACACAATGAAATACTGTAAAGATTTGTCTGATCATTTTAGAGGAAACATGGCATGGAAAGGGTTGGAAGGATTTTAATATGTGCTAAATTTAGGCTTTTATTAGGGTAAAGTGGTGCATTCATCTGTATAGCCTATGCCTTTCCATGCCCTCTACTTGTTTGGATAATTTCAGACCATCCAGGAACATATGGGACAGGGCTGCTACCAGACATGTGATTGTGTTCTGTTATGTAAGGGGATTATCTCTGTGTATGTGTGGAATGAAGGACAATAGAATAGAACAAGATTACAGTTGGTTTTCTGTTTTTTAGGGTCAGGGTGAATGGCACATATTGCTGTTTTTCACAGTTTCATGTAATCCTATCAGTTCTACATTTAAATGGGTGTGTGGGTGGGTTATTGTCTGGAATCAGGCCAAAAGCCCCTAATGTATCCCTACACCTACTGTATAATATATTATCTACCTCCACAACATATGCATGTTTCTCGGTTACCCGTTCTAAATCACCGTTTGGACACCTCACTTTCTATAGTTTGAAATAATGCGGCGTTCATATGTTTAAAGTTTTATTAGTTGGAAACTCGGAAATGTGCGACTTGGAAACCGGTTGTAGAATGATGAGGTCAGAGTTTACCACGTGGAAAGTATCCAAATAAACCAATAGGGAAGCTCTACACAACAACAACAAAACCCTAAGCACATTTTTGCTGGGAGGTTCCGAGTTGTCTTGAACGCAGGCCAATTATTCTCAATCTGTGTGTTTTTTCGGGGCATCGGCTGAATTGCGAACTACGCAAGGACAACGGAATGTTTAGGGTGTTGCTGACACGGGGATGCCTTTCACATGATACTACCTCAAAATGCCTTTGTCGTCATGGTTGGTGAGTGACCTGATGCTCGGGTAGCTTGGAATAGTAACCTAAACCAGCACAAAGGCAAAAGCTTTACCCCATCTACTGACCATATTATTTTAAGTTAGGGTAGGCCTATCACATATGGGTGGAATTTTTCAACCTACTAAAAGATGAGTTGCTACAGGTGTCATCATTAAAATGTCCCCATCCCACTCCCCAGAAAATATGCGCTTGCGCGACTAGGCATGCTTCTATTATTTATTTAGCCTACAGTCTGTTATTGCTGGGCTTCGACACAAGGTGGCATCGTCATCCATGTATTTGTAGCCTTCTTTCAAAAAACCTCTACCTTTATGAAAGTATTGCGTTGTAATCTCAGGAGGTGAAATCTGAAATTGTTAAACCTATAGGCCTACTAACTCTCCACTGAACATAGCATGTCAATTGTAGTTATTCGTTTGTGCATTTATTTATTAGCCTACTTTAAATAGTTACTAGCCCTAGTTCAATAGTTTTAAACATCGAAATAGTCATTCGCAGCCTATAAAATAAGATGCTCATTCAATATTACTAGGCTACACCATTTTAAGTGATCAATATCTTACACAGCCTTACATATGGCGTTTGCTTTAAACCTATGCTTTAATCTCTATACATTTTCGTTATCATCATCTGGTCTGGAATATTCTCACGCCTATAATAATCCACAGGCCTATTGTTGAATCGATTCAAATCAGAATTACGCAAAGGTTATAAGATCTATAAAAATATATTTCGATGTGCATGTCGATAAGGATGACCATATAGTAACGTGCATGTGGCCACCATAATTATAAATGTGCATTTTGTTTGGCATGGCTCGAATGGGGTGGAGCGTATGGTATAGTGTGGGAGGGAGGCAGGTTACTGCGCTGTTTAGCGGTCTGCTCCTTCATTCTCTCAGCAGTGTGTATGCAGCGACCGCAGGGGTAGGAGCGTTTATGCCGTGACGCACCATAGAGCTCATAACATCAACTCAAATATAGCTGCGATAACTTTAACGTTGTGTATGGACGCAGTGTAGGCATATCTCAGGATTACCAGAACTCACCCACAACCTCGGGTTTGGATTTATTTGTGTTCTTCATTCCCGGACCTGAGGCTATTTTTTTTGGACAGCCCAACGGGTGGAGACGCGGGTGAGACAAGTGCGCAGTGCTCACGGGAAAAACAGCAGCGAGACCGCAAGGAGGGTGTTGTAACCCACCAATATTCGTCCTTAAGCTGTTCGGTGAGTGTGAGGAATTCGACTGTTGCAAAATGGAATCTTAACTGGAGTGTGTGAGGAGAATTCTAATGACCACCGCGCTGCGTCCTACAGACGCGGACACTGTCCCCCAATGTTGCTGAGGGCAAAACAAGGATCAACCAGCCAGAGCGCACGGCGGGCCTGTAAACACCTTGACGTTTGTTGATATTATTTTTGTGGATTCATCGAAGAGCCTATTGAACATTAAAACGCTATAGCTGATTAGGCCATCTGATAGGTGCTACAGAAAGGAGCCAGGCGTTCCTCTCAACTGTTATTGAAAATGGGCAACAGTTTCTCCAACATATCTGCTTTCCAATCCCTACACATTGTGATGCTGGGTTTGGATTCCGCTGGCAAAACGACTGTTCTTTATCGTCTGAAATTCAACGAATTCGTAAACACTGTGCCAACAATTGGATTCAACACTGAGAAAATCAAACTGAGTAATGGTACGGCGAAGGGGATCAGTTGTCACTTCTGGGACGTCGGAGGTCAGGAGAAGCTGCGGCCCCTATGGAAATCCTACAGTCGGTGCACGGACGGCATCATTTATGTGGTGGACTCAGTGGACGTTGACCGGTTGGAGGAGGCTAAAACAGAACTGCATAAAGTCACCAAATTCGCAGAGAACCAGGGGACACCTCTTCTGGTGATAGCCAACAAGCAGGACCTGCCCAAATCTCTTCCAGTCGCAGACATTGAAAAACAGCTGGCTCTCCACGAGCTCACTCCATCCACCGCATACCACGTCCAACCTTGCTGCGCCATAATTGGCGAGGGACTTCACGAGGGTATGGACAAACTATACGAGATGATAGTAAAGCGGAGAAAATCTTTAAAGCAAAAGAAGAAACGATAATGACCGCCCATGGGTCGTAGCCTATATGGACCATGCTTTACGCAAAATTACTATATCTAAATGCTATTCGGGTATGCCGATGTTGCCCTAAAATGACGTTTATTTTGCGGTGATTTTTGTATTTCCTTTCATTGGGTTATTGTCAAAGTTGCTGACGCTATGAACCCTATTAGCTGAATGATGCTTTTGCACGCAAGAGGGTGCCTCTATGGGTGCAAGATGTATACCAAGGTTAACCAACAAAAACTTGAAATTACTTTTATCATAGGAACAAAAGCATTGATAAATGAAAACGGGCTGGCCCGTTATTTGCTGCTTTACGATAGATTCTAAACCTGTAGCTCAACATGTTATTTTGAAGGAGCATCTAATAGCCTACCTATAGGCCTACAGCGATGGACTATGGACATCCTATCCACACGTCTTCACGGAGTGCTTCTTCGGACAGCAAGTTTTACTTTGCACGTTAAGTGGATGTGGGTCACAATGAAATGGACCCTGATCATTCAGAGTAAGAACAAACAGATGTCTGTGTTATGACAGTCTCACCTCAGCCCCTGTGTCGTATATTAATGCAGATGTCAACAAGGCTTTGGAGTGTTGAATTAGCCTTTACTATGCGTGGTGGACTAAGGGTAACATTGCCTGCAACGTGGTCCACTACTTTGCACTTTTCATTTCCTATCAAAATAGTAGAGTACTACACTGTATAGCAAAACACAGGCTGTTTATGTACCTGAAAGCCAAAATTGAAGTATTTTTTTTGGAATATTAAAATATATAAAAATGCATTGTGATTGATTTACTTTTATTTACATGATGGGATATAGGAATTCTAGTTCTAACCTACAGGAAGAGCATAACGATGTCAACAGCTGACCAGGGTGATGGTGATCAACCAGAGGTGAACTATTGACCTGGCCTGATGGATTGGTTTGTTTCTAGTACGTCTCCCCTGAGAGAACCTCACACTCTATAGGTGTTTAACAGGGAGGGGGATTGAAGGGGTGGTCATACATCTCCCCTGAGAGAACCTCAAAGGGAGGGGGACTGAAGGGGTGGTCACCCAGTTCAATGACTAGTCTATCAGAGAGCTAATGGGTATCTATCTATTCAATGCTGATCTGCCAGACATTAGTTACTCCCAATCTAGAGGGTACTGTGTAGCCTAATCATATTAAGATTTAAAATGTGTGACTAATTTGAGCTCACAAACCACAAGGATGGGTATGATGTTTCAGGCCATAGAATGGAGGTGTTTTGGATAGAACTACCTGTTAGAATGGAGGTGTTTTGGATAGACCTACCTGTTAGAATGGATGTGTTTTGGATAGGCCTACCTGTTAGAATGGATGTGTTTTGGATAGTCCTACCTGTTAGAATGGATGTGTTTTGGATAGGCCTACCTGTTAGAATGGATGTGTTTTGGATAGTCCTACCTGTTAGAATGGTGTTTTTTTTGGGATAGTCCTACCTGTTAGAATGAATGTGTTTTGGATAGCCCTACCTGTTAGAATGGATGTGTTTTGGATAGTCCTGCCTGTTAGAATGGGTGTGTTTTGGATAGTCCTGCCTGTTAGAATGGATGTGTTTTGGATAGTCCTACCTGTTAGAATGGATGTGTTTTGGATAGTCCTACCTGTTAGAATGGATGTGTTTTGGATAGTCCTGCCTGTTAGAATGGGTGTGTTTTGGATAGTCCTGCCTGTTAGAATGGATGTGTTTTGGATAGTCCTACCTGTTAGAATGGATGTGTTTTGGATAGTCCTACCTGTTAGAATGGAGGTGTTTTGGATAGTCCTACCTGTTGGTGTTGGATGAGTTTCAACCTTCTTTTGCTTTCCCAGCCCACCAATCAAAGCAAGGGTTCATTTGTGTGTAATTTATAGAGCTGCAGTGCAGAGTCAGATGTCTTCGTGCACAGGCACCCTGTGAGGTAGCAGTAACTGATTGTGTGTGTGAACAAGAGTTTGAAATGGTTGAGTTTCCAATCACTCTCAGTTAAGGCAACCACACAGACATTCTCTGTCTCTATCTCGCTCTCTGTCTCTCTCTATCTCTCTCTCTCTGACTGTCTCTCTGTCTCTCTCTGTCTGACTCTTTCTCTGTCTCTGTCTCTCTCTCTCTGACTGACTCTCTCTCTGTCTCTCTGACTGTCTCTCTCTGTCTGTCTCTCGCTCTCTCTCACGCTCTCTCTCTCTCTGACACATACAGCTCCCCCTTCATTAGTCATTAGGAGTATCTACTGGAGTGTGAAAGAAGAAAAGAGATCCCTTGGTAACAGTACCTGCTGTGCTTTGTCTGTGACCCGGTCCACCCTATTGTGGTAGTGTAGGTGTTCTATGGGCCAGGGAGATTAATAAGGAGGGGATGGCCACCTGATATGGGCAAGACAGTTTGATCAGTCAGGATGTGTGTAACTGGCTGTTCCTACTATACAATTGTTCTTGCTGTGTGTGTGTGTGTGTGTGTGTGTATATATGAGTCTCTCGACCATGGCAGTGCCATATTCTGGCCAGTAATACTGTGAAAAATTGTTTTCTGAATCATGAGGCTGGGGGTCAGTCTTAGGGATAGCACATGTTGGTTTTCAACATCTACCCTCACTCAAAGGCAACGTATGTTGTTTGGTGGCGGTAGCTTTAACATGTGATAAGTTGACCCGGTTAGTGTAAAGTACAGAGAGTGAGGGAATGTGTCTGCATGTGCTTCTGATGATCTCTACTGTAGATACAGCACATATTTGGCTGTTGGGTAAACAGTGTCTGACAGATGACCCAGTAGCAACTGGTGTATTCCCAGAGAGAGAGAGAGCACACTGAGCAAAGGAAGCCATTGTGGAAGCACTGACGTACGGCTAGAGGCCAGTCCTCTTAGGATATGTGTATGGTAACAACAGCAATGGGTAAAACTGTAACGGTTTCAGAGAACTAGCTGTTAGCCCCTTTGTGTGGTTTGTTGGGTCACAAGTTTGACCTTATTTTTTTAAATCATATATCTAACTATATTATTCACAAATAAAACTATTTATTTTGCCACTGACTTCCTGATCATAATCTAAATGTTTGACCTGTGAGCGTTACCCGAGTTTGGTCATGGGGTAATTGCATATATTCAAAGGTTACTTGTCAAGTGATATATTTTACGCTCAATTAAACAGATGTGAGTGCTAATAAGTGGACAGGTCAGAGGTGACAGGAGCGAACCCAATACCCATTTGTCTACTCACACCTTAATGCCTGCTGTTCATCTACTGCTGATCCCCTTTCCCTGCTTTTTTACATGTGGTCGCTCACTTTCTCTGTCAACACAAGAATAACTACGAGAGTTAACAGACTCCTGTTGCCATAACATACCGTGGTCCTCTGTAGCTCAGTTGGTAGAGCACGGCGCTTGTAACGCAAAGGTAGTGGGTTCGATCCCCGGGACCACCCATACACAAAAAAATGTATGCACGCATGACTGTAAGTCGCTTTGGATAAAAGCGTCTGCTAAATGGCATATTATTATTATACCAAGAACATGCACATGTTAGTGAAAGGAAATGAGCTAATATCATGTCTTATCTTCATTGTTCATTACAGAAAGACGATCTGAAGTACATTTGAGCCCGGACAACAATGTGTTGTTTTGTCCCTTCTATAAGCTAGTTTCTCTTGATAAGGACATGGCTATACTGTTACAAATACCTTTTGTGTGTCAAGAGAGACACGATGACAAGGCAGTAGTGTACAGTTACCCCACCCCACCAGTATAGCAGATTGTTCCCTATTTCACAGGGCCTGCTCTCCAATGGGGCGCTAATTAAATGCTAAATGTATCAGTTTGTAATTATTTGCTTAGCTTGATTCTTTGATCTAATAATTATTCTTGAGTCATTTGACACAGAAGGAGAGGGAAAAAAAAGAAGTGAAATCCACATGACCATTTTGGGGAGCACAGTTGTATCAATATCTCACTGTTGCCGGGGAAACATTAACGAAAAACCGACTGTAACAACAAACATCTACTACTGAGGGGGTTATTATTTCATGATCTGTGTATACTTGGGGAGGGGCTCGAGGGGCCCGCCTCGGCCTCTTGTCTGATACTTGAGAGGAGGGTTGGAGGCAAATTTGGGCCCCTGGCCGAACCATGATGGACATCCAACTTTAACGGTAATCCATTTGAAATGTTAACCTTCAATAGGACAAGGAAAGATGGTGAGGCTGAGGTGGTGGGGGGAGGGGAATATGACAGTATGTCGGTATACATGGTAACACCACCACCACCATATGCTGCAATCCTAAGGCAATGCTTTACTCTCCCTCTGTGACGCTAAACATGTTGCAATTTAAAAATAATTATTCTCCTTCCTCATCTTAGTTTTCCTACAGTAGCCTATAGAGGCTGGCACATGTTCAACATATATTTTGGGCCTGGACAATGGTTTAGTTTTTATACAGGATGTAAAGAAGAGACAGTGGATGGATGTAGAAGTTAAAAACATCCCAAGTGATGTTGACATGCTTGTTGTATTAGCTTGTTTCTAAATATACAAGAGAGGGGAGGGGTAGTAAGAAATCAGTTGTTGCACACGCACCCATCCAATTACACACATTCCCAATTGGAAGTCGGACATAAAATCAAATCAAATTGTATTTGTCACATGCTTCGTAAACAACAGGTAAACTAACAATTAAATTCTTACTTTGGGTCTTTTTCTAACAATTCAGAGTTAAGATAAAATAATAAATAGTGACACGAAGAAAAATACAGAGTGAATAACAATAACGAGTAAAAATAATATGGCTATCTATATACAGGAAGTACCAGGTAATAACATGGCTATCTATATACAGGAAGTACCAGGTAATAACATGGCTATCTATATACAGGAAGAACCAGGTAATAATATGACTATCTATATACAGAGAGTACCAGGTAATAACATGACTATCTATATACAGAGAGTACTGGGTAATAACATGACTATCTATATACAGAGAGTACCGGGTAATAACATGACTATCTATATACAGGAGTACGGGGTAAGAACATACAGTGGGGGAAAAAAGTATTTAGTCAGCCACAAATTGTGCAAGTTCTCCCACTTAAAAAGATGAGAGAGGCCTGTAATTTTCATCATAGGTACACGTCAACTATGACAGACAAATTGAGATTTTTTTTCTCCAGAAAATCACATTGTAGGATTTTTAATGAATTTATTTGCAAATTATGGTGGAAAATAAGTATTTGGTCACCTACAAACAAGCAAGATTTCTGGCTCTCACAGACCTGTAACTTCTTCTTTAAGAGGCTCCTCTGTCCTCCACTCGTTACCTGTATTAATGGCACTTGTTTGAACTTGTTATCAGTATAAAAGACATCTGTCCACAACCTCAAACAGTCACACTCCAAACTCCACTATGGCCAAGACCAAAGAGCTGTCAAAGGACACCAGAAACAAAATTGTAGACCTGCACCAGGCTGGGAAGACTGAATCTGCAATAGGTAAGCAGCTTGGTTTGAAGAAATCAACTGTGGGAGCAATTATTAGGAAATGGAAGACATACAAGACCACTGATAATCTCCCTCGATCTGGGGCTCCACGCAAGATCTCACCCCGTGGGGTCAAAATGATCACAAGAACGGTGAGCAAAAAATCCCAGAACCACACGGGGGGACCTAGTGAATGACCTGCAGAGAGCTGGGACCAAAGTAACAAAGCCTACCATCAGTAACACACTACGCCGCCAGGGACTCAAATCCTGCAGTGCCAGACGTGTCCCCCTGCTTAAGCCAGTACATGTCCAGGCCCGTCTGAAGTTTGCTAGAATGCATTTGGATGATCCAGAAGAGGATTGGGAGAATGTCATATGGTCAGATGAAACCAAAATATAACTTTTTGGTAAAAACTCAACTCGTCGTGTTTGGAGGACAAAGAATGCTGAGTTGCATCCAAAGAACACCATACCTACTGTGAAGCATGGGGGTGGAAACATCATGCTTTGGGGCTGTTTTTCTGCAAAGGGACCAGGACGACTGATCCGTGTAAAGGAAAGAATGAATGGGGCCATGTATCGTGAGATTTTGAGTGAAAACCTCCTTCCATCAGCAAGGGCATTGAAGATGAAACGTGGCTGGGTCTTTCAGCATGACAATGATCCCAAACACACCGTCCGGGCAACGAAGGAGTGGCTTCGTAAGAAGCATTTCAAGGTCCTGGAGTGGCCTAGCCAGTCTCCAGATCTCAACCCCATAGAACATCTTTGGAGGGAGTTGAAAGTCCGTGTTGCCCAGCGACAAACCCAAAACATCACTGCTTTAGAGGAGATCTGCATGGAGGAATGGGCCAAAATACCAGCAACAGTGTGTGAAAACCTTGTGAAGACTTACAGAAAACGTTTGACCTGTGTCATTGCCAACAAAGGGTATATAACAAAGTATTGAGAAACTTTTGTTATTGACCAAATACTTATTTTCCACCATAATTTGCAAATAAAATCATTAAAAATCCTACAATGTGATTTTCTGGATTTTTTTTTTTCCTCATTTAGTCTGTCATAGTTGACATGTACCTATGATGAAAATTACAGGCCTCTCTCATCTTTTTAAGTGGGAGAACTTGCACAATTGGTGGCTGACTAAATACTTTTTTCCCCAGCTGTAACTATCTATATACAGAGAGTACCAGGTAATAACATGACTATCTATATACAGGAGTACGAGGTAATAACATGACTATCTATATACAGAGAGTACCAGGTAATAACATGACAATCTACATACAGAGAGTACCAGGTATTAACATGACAATCTATATACAGAGAGTACCAGGTAATAACATGACAATCTATATACAGAGAGTACCAGGTAATAACATGACTATCTATATACAGAGAGTACCAGGTAATAACATGACTATCTATATACAGAGAGTACCAGGTAATAACATGACTATCTATATACAGAGAGTACCAGTACCGAGTCGATATGCAGGAGTACCAGGTAATAACATGACTATCTATATACAGAGATTACCAGTACCGAGTCGATGTGCAGGGTTGCGAGGTAATAACATGACTATCTATATACAGAGAGTACCAGGTAATAACATGACTATCTATATACAGAGAGTACCAGGTAATAACATGACTATCTATATACAGAGAGTACCAGGTAATAACATGACTATCTATATACAGAGAGTACCAGGTAATAACATGGCTACCTATATACAGAGAGTACCATGTAATAACATGACTATCTATATACAGAGAGTACCAGGTAATAACATGGCTACCTATATACAGAGATTACCAGGTAATAACATGACTATCTATATACAGGGAGTACTAGTACCGAGTCGATATGCAGGAGTACGAGGTAATAACATGACTATCTATATACAGAGAGAACCAGTACCAAGTCGATATGCAGGAGTACGAGGTAATATTATGACTATCTATATACAGAGAGTACCAGGTAATAACATGACTATCTATATACAGAGAGTACTAGTACCGAGTCGATATACAGGAGTACGAGGTAATATCATGACTATCTATATACAGGGAGAACCAGTACCAAGTCGATATGCAGGAGTACGAGGTAATATTATGACTATCTATATACAGAGAGTACCAGGTAATAACATGACTATCTATATACAGAGAGTACTAGTACCGAGTCGATATACAGGAGTACGAGGTAATATCATGACTATCTATATACAGGGAGTACTAGTACCGAGTCGATATACAGGAGTACGAGGTAATAACATGACTATCTATATACAGGGAGTACCAGTACCGAGTCGATATACAGGAGTACGAGGTAATATCATGACAATCTATATACAGAGAGTACTAGTACCGAGTCGATATGCAGGAGTACGAGGTAATATCATGACTATCTATATACAGAGAGTACCAGTACCAAGTCGATATACATGAGTACGAGGTAATATCATGACTATCTATATACAGAGAGTATCAGTACATAAAGAGAGGTAATAACATACAGAATACCAGTACCGAGTCGATATACAGAGAGTACCAGGTAATAACTTGGCTACCTATATACAGACAATACCAGGTAATAACATGACTATCTATATACAGAGAGTACCAGGTAATAACATGACTATCTATATACAGAGAGTACCAGGTAATAACATGACTATCTATATACAGAGAGTACCAGGTAATAACATGACTATCTATATAAAGAGATTACCAGGTAATAACATGACTATCTATATACAGAGAGTACCAGGTAATAACATGGCTACCTATATACAGGGAGTACTAGTACCGAGTCGATATGCAGGAGTACGAGGTAATAACATGACTATCTATATACAGAGAGTACCAGGTAATAACATGGCTACCTATATACAGAGATTACCAGGTAATAACATGACTACCTATATACAGAGAGTACCAGGTAATAACATGGCTACCTATATACAGGGAGTACTAGTACCGAGTCGAATATGCAGGAGTATGAGTTAATAACATGACTATCTATATACAGAGAGTACCAGTACCGAATCGATATGCAGGAGTACGAGGTAATAACATGACTATCTATATACAGAGAGTACCAGGTAATAACATGGCTACCTATATACAGAGATTACCAGGTAATAACATGACTACCTATATACAGAGAGTACCAGGTAATAACATGGCTACCTATATACAGAGATTACCAGGTAATAACATGACTATCTATATACAGGGAGTACTAGTACCGAGTCGAATATGCAGGAGTACGAGGTAATAACATGACTATCTATATCTTGAGAGAACCAGTACCAAGTCGATATGCAGGAGTACGAGGTAATATTTTGACTATCTATATACAGAGAGTACCAGGTAATAACATGACTATCTATATACAGAGAGTACTAGTACCGAGTCGATATACAGGAGTACGAGGTAATAACATGACTATCTATATACAGGGAGTACCAGTACCGAGTCGATATACAGGAGTACGAGGTAATATCATGACTATCTATATACAGAGAGTACTAGTACCGAGTCGATATGCAGGAGTACGAGGTAATATCATGACTATCTATATAGAGAGTGTACCAGTACCAAGTCGATATGCATGAGTACGAGGTAATAACATGACTATCTATATACAGGGAGCACCAGGTAATAACATGGCTACCTATATACAGACAATACCAGGTAATAACATGACTATCTATATACAGAGAGTACCAGGTAATAACATGACTATCTATATACAGAGAGTACCAGGTAATAACATGACTATCTATATACAGAGAGTACCAGGTAATAACATGGCTACCTATATACAGAGAGTACCAGGTAATAACATGACTATCTATATACAGAGAGTACTAGTACCGAGTCGATATACAGGAGTACGAGGTAATAACATGACTATCTATATACAGGGAGTACCAGTACCGAGTCGATATACATGAGTACGAGGTAATATCATGACTATCTATATACAGAGAGTACTAGTACCGAGTCGATATGCAGGAGTACGAGGTAATATCATGACTATCTATATACAGAGAGTACCAGTACCAAGTCGATATGCATGAGTACGAGGTAATAACATGACTATCTATATACAGAGAGTACCAGTACCGAGTCGATATACAGGAGTACGAGGTAATAACATGACTATCTATAATACAGATAGTACCAGTACCGAGTCGATATACAGAGAGTACCAGGTAATAACATGGCTACCTATATACAGACAATACCAGGTAATAACATGACTATCTATATACAGAGAGTACCAGGTAATAACATGACTATCTATATACAGAGAGTACCAGGTAATAACATGACTATCTATATACAGGGAGTACCAGGTAATAACATGACTATCTATATAAAGAGAGTACCAGTACCGAATTGATATGCAGGAGTACGAGGTAATAACATGACTGTCTATATACAGAGAGAACCAGTATCAAGTCGATATGCAGGAGTACGAGGTAATATTATGACTATCTATATACAGAGAGTACCAGGTAATAACATGACTATCTATATACAGAGAGTACTAGTACCGAGTCGATATACAGGAGTACGAGGTAATAACATGACTATCTATATACAGGGAGTACCAGTACCGAGTCGATATACAGGAGTACGAGGTAATATCATGACTATCTATATACAGAGAGTACTAGTACCGAGTCGATATGCAGGAGTACGAGGTAATATCATGACTATCTATATACAGAGAGTACTAGTACCGAGTCGATATGCAGGAGTACGAGGTAATATCATGACTATCTATATACAGAGAGTACCAGGTAATAACATGGCTACCTATATACAGACAGTACCATGTAATAACATGGCTATCTATATACAGGGAGTACTAGTACCGAGTCGATATGCAGGAGTACGAGGTAATAACATGACTATCTATATACAGAGAGTACCAGGTAATAACATGACTATCTATATACAGGGAGTACTAGTACCGAGACGATATACAGGAGTACGAGGTAATAACATGACTATCTATATACAGGGAGTACTAGTACCGAGACGATATACAGGAGTACGAGGTAATAACATGACTATCTATATACAGGGAGTACCAGTACCGAGTCGATATACAGGAGTACGAGGTAATATCATGACTATCTATATACAGAGAGTACTAGTACCGATTCGATATGCAGGAGTACGTGGTAATATCATGACTATCTATATACAGAGAGTACCAGGTAATAACATGGCTACCTATATACAGACAGTACCATGTAATAACATGGCTATCTATATACAGGGAGTACTAGTACCGAGTCGATATGCAGGAGTACAAGGTAATAACATGACTATCTATATACAGAGAGTACCAGGTAATAACATGACTATCTATATACAGGGAGTACTAGTACAGAGTCAATATACAGGAGTACGAGGTAATAACATGCCTATCTATATACGGGGAGTACTAGTACCGAGTCGATATGCAGGAGTATGAGGTAATAACATGACTATCTATATACAGAGAGTACAAGTACTGAGTCGATATGCAGGGGTGCGAGGTAATTGAGGTAACTATGTATGCATGTGTGCATTCGGAAACTATTCAGACCCCTTGACTTTTTCCACATTTTGTTACGTTACAGCAATATTCTAAAATGGATGAAATTGTTTTTTTCCCCTCATCAATCTACACACAATACCCCATAATGACAAAGCAAAAACTGGTTTTTAGAAATGTTTGCAAATGTATTAAATATACAAAACGGAAATATCACATTTACATAAGTATTCAGACCGTTTACTCAGTACTTTGTTGAAGCACCTTTGGCAGTGATTACAGCCTAGAGTCTTCTTGGGTATGATGCCTCAAGCTTGTCACACCTGTATTTGGGGAGTTTCTCCCATTCTTCTCTGCAGATCCTCTCAAGCTCTGTCAGGTTGGATGGGGAGCGTCACTGCACAGCTATTTTCAGGTCGATCGGGTTCAAGTCCGAGCTCTGGCTGGGCCACTCAAGGACATTCAGAGACTTGTCCTGAAGCCACTCCTGCATTGTCTTGGCTGTGTGCTTAGGGTCGTTGTCCTGTTGGAAGGTGTACCTTCGCCCCAGTTTGAGCGCTCTGGAGCAGGTTTTCATCAAGGATTTCTCTGTACTTTGCTCCGTTCATTTTTCCCTCGATCAGGACTAGTCTCCCAGTCCCTGCCGGTGAAAAACATCCCCACAGCATGATGCTGCCACCACCATGCTTCACCGTAGGGATGGTGCCAGGAACCTCCAGGCGTGACGCTTGGCATTCAGGCCAAAGAGTTCAATCTTGGTTTCATCAGACCAGAGAATCTTCTTTCTCCTGATCTGAGAGTCCTTTAGGTGCCTTTTGGCAAACTCCAAGTGGGATGTCATGTGCCTTTTAATGAGGATTGGCTTCCGTCTGGTCACTCTACCATAAAGGCCTGATTGGTGGAGTGCTGCAGTGATGGTTGTCCTTCTGGAAGGTTCTCCCATCTCCACAGAGGAACTCTGGAGTTCAGTCAGAGTGACCATCAGGTTCTTGGTCACCTCCCTGACCAAGGCCCTTCTTCCCCGATTGCTCAGTTTGGCCGGGCAGCCAGCTCTAGGAAGAGTCTTAGTGGTTCCAAACTTCTTCCATTTAAGAATGATGGAGGCCACTGTGTTCTTGGGGACCTTCAATACTGCAGACATTTTTTGGTACCATTCCCCAGATTTGTGCCTCTACACAATCCTGTCTCGGAGCTCTACAGATAATTCCTTCAAGCTCATGGCTTGGTTTTTGCTCTGACATGCACTGTCAACGGTGGGACCTTATATAGACAGATGTGTGCCTTTCCAAATCATGTCCAACCAATTGAATTTACCACAGGTGGACTCCAACCAAGTTGTAGAAACATCTCAAGGATGATCAATGGAAACAGGACTCAATTTCGAGTCTCATAGCAAAGGGTCTGAATACTTAAATAAGTTATTTCTGTTTTTTTATTTTTAATAATTTTGCAAAAAATTCTAAAAACCTTTTTTCGCTTTGTCATTATGGGGTATTGTGTAGATTGATGAGGAAAAATTATATTTAATCAATTTTAGAATAAGGCTTTAACGTAACAAAATTTGGAAAAAGGGAAGGGGTCTGAATACTTTCTGAATGCACTGTATACTGTAGGTAGGGTTAAAGGCAACAGGATTGATAATAGACAGTAGCAGCAGTGTGTGTGTGTGTGTGTGTGTGTGTGTGTGTGTGTGTGTGTGTGTGTGTGTGTGTGTGTGTGTGTGTGTGTGTGTGTGTGTGTGTGTGTTTGTGTGGACGTGTTTAACTATTCTTGTGGGGACCAGAAGTCCCCACAGGAATAGTAAACTAACAAACATTTGACCAACTGGGGACATTTTGTTAGTCCCCACGAGGTCAAATGCTATTTCTAGGGGGTTTAGGGTTAAGGTTAGAATTAGTGTTAGGGTTAGAATTATGTTAGGAGCTAGCGTTAGTTTTAGGGTTAGGGTTAGGAGCTAGGGTTAGGTTTAGGGTTACGGTTAATGTTAGTTTTTTGTGTTAGGGTTAAGGTTAGGGTTAGGGTAAGAGTACGGGTTAGGGTTAGGTTTAGGGGTTAGGGAAAATAGGATTTTCAATGGGACTGAATTGTGTGTCCCCACAAGGTTAGCTGTGCAAGACTGTGTGTGTGTGTGTTTATGTGTGCGTGTGTGTGGCATCAGTATGCATGTTTGAGCGTGCTATGTGGGTGTGTGTGTGTGTGTGTGTGTGTGTGTGTTGGGATGTCAGTGTAAATATGTCCAGTGTGTGTACATAGTCAGTGCAGGAGAGTTAGTGCAAGAAAGGGTCAATGCATGTAGTCCAGGTAGCCATATGATTAGCTATTTAGCAGTCGTGTTTAGTAGACTTATGGCTTGGGGGTAGAAGCTGTTCAGGGTCCTGTTGGTTCCAGATTTGGTGCACTGGTACCGCTTGTCGTGCGGTAGCAGAGAGAGCAATCTTTGACTTGGGTGGCTGGAGTCTTTGACAATTCTTTGGGCCTACCTCTGACATCGCCTTGTGAGAGATCCTGGATACCAGAGAGCTCAGCCCCAGTAATGTACTGGGCCGTACTCACCACCCTCGGTAGCGCCTTGCAGTCGGGTGCCTTGCAGTTGATATACCAACCGGAAATGCAGCCAGTCAAGATGCTCTCAATGGTGCAGCTGTAGAACGTTTTGAGGATCTGAGGGCCCATGCCAAATCTTTTCAGCCTGCTGACGTGCCCTCTTCACAACTGTGTGGGTGTGTGTGGAGCATGTTTATTCCTTAGTGATGTGGACACCGAGGAACTTGAAGCTCTCGACCCGCTCCACTACTGCCCCATCGATGTGGATGGGGGCGTGCTTGCCCCTCTAAATAAAATAAATAAATTGGTCATTTAGCAGACGCTCTTATCCAGAGCGACTTACAGGAGCAATTAGGGTTAAGTGCCTTGCTCAAGGGCACATCGACAGATTTTTCACCTAGTCGGCTTGGGGATTAGAACCAGCGAACTTTCGGTTACTGGTACAACGCTCTTAACCACTAAGCTACCTGCCGCCCTCTGTTTCCTGTAGTCCACGATCAGTTGTTGTCCTGGCACCACACTACCAGGTCTCTGGCCTCCTCCCTGTAGGCTGTCTCATCGTCATTGGTGATCAAGTCTACCACCGTCGTTTCATCACCAAACTTGATGATGGTGTTGGAGTCGTGCGCGGCCATGCAGTCTTGGGTGAACAGGGAGTACAGGAGGGGACTAAGCACGCACCCCTGAGGGGCCCCTGTGTTGATGGTCAGTGTGGCTGATGTGTTATTGCCTACCCTTACCACCTGGGGGCGGCCCGTCAAGAAGTCCAGGATCCAGGTGTTCAGTCCCAGGGTCCCCAGCTTGGTGATGAGCTTGGAGGGGACTATGGTGTTGAATTCTGAGCTGTAGTCAATGAACAGCATTCTTACATAGGTGTTCCTTTTGTCCAGGTGGGTGAGGGCAGTGTGGAGTGCAGTAGAGATTGCGTTATCTGTGGATCTGTTGGGGCGGTATGCGAATCGGAGTGGGTCTAGGGTTTCTGGGATGATGGTGTTGATGTGAGCCATGACCAGTCTTTCAAAGCACTTCATGGCTACCGATGTGAGTGCTACACGTTTAATAATACGTCTGAGGGGGAGAGTCCAGGATGTTATTAGTTTGGGTGTTTGTGTAAGAGAGACTCCTTATCTTCCTGGTATAATAAATGTTAAGAAGCAGAGGTCATGCTGATGGAGATGTAAAGTTAGATCAACAATAACATCCAGTGAGGGTAGAGGACTAGAGGGCTCAATACAAAAACAAACACAGCGCAGGCTAATTCCTATCATCATGACGTTGTGTTCTTATAAATGAGCTATTTTCTCTTTTGTGTCTCAGGCTTGTTTGTGCAGGACATTACCCTCCCCTCGCAGATATTATTATTTCAAGGAGAGTATGTACCATTTTACAATATTTAGATAGGGTAAAATAACTGTGTTGTGGACTGTATTAGAATGTATATATTTTTTCCTACAGTATATGGTGCATTTCCGCCGCTACCTCTTCTGTCCCAACTTCTTCTTCTTTGTTTATTTTTCTTTTCTTCTTTGTTGTTTTTGTTGCTCTTTAATTCTCCAGCTATAGGAGTCATCGTGTCAGGGCGAAACAAACCGCCTCAACAGGACTGTGGACCTACACAACATAACTTCACAGCAACCTGACTTTCTTGTCTTTTCCCGTTTTGCTTGCTGTGTTGCTCTGATTGTTCATAGAAATGCACTTACATTTCTAAGAAAAAGTAAGGCTAGCACAGTTGTATTATTCCAGATTCCTAAATGTAGTCTTTTACAATCAATACCACTGAATCATTCACTGTTGATCATTCCCATGGATTCAGTGGTCTGTTATGAACCAAGAACATTCCGTCATTGCCAGACATTGTTGGGTTCTTCGATTGCGTTACTTAATTCAGAAACCAGAAACTTTTTCCATTTACCCTGTCTGATAGCACATTGAAACCCATTACCCCTGGTGTGTGTACTGTATATGAGTGACTGTGTGACTGACTGTGCCAACACAACGGTTCTTGTGTCTATGTGACTGACTGTGTCAACACAACGGTTCTTGTGTCTATATGACTGACTGTGCCAACACAATGGTTCTTGTGACTATGTGACTGACTGTGCCAACACAACGGTTCTTGTGACTGACTGTGCCAACACAACGGTTCTTGTGACTGACTGTGCCAACATAACGAATCTTGTGACTATGTGACTGACTGTGCCAACATAACGGATCTTGTGACTTGTGACCGGCGGTGCCGGGTGTAGCACGAAGCTAGCTAGCTAGCTAACTCACCACCTGGACTAGCTGGCGAGTAGCTATTTGCAACGTTGTAGTTGTTTCACGCCTGAGCGTGCCTGTAATTACGCCAGCTGGCTGCCTACAATAGTTACATACAATAACTGCCTACCATTCAGCTGTTTTCTAGCCTCATTGTCTGAACCGTTAACGTTAGGTAGCAAGTGGCTACTGTGCTTGAAAATTAGCAAGCTTGTTGCAACCTGGATAGCTACTTGTAAACAATAGCTGGAACGACCGAGCGAACAGACGCGAACTGGCTGAGTCAATTCAGTGGCTAGCTTTGCACTTGGCTAGCTAACAGTAGCTGCTAGGGGTAAGTCATAACCTACACTTGTGTTTAGTTTTTTACATATTGATAGCCCGAGTCGCTCAAGGAATTCGGGACATGGGTGACTAGTTAACGTTAGTTTGGCTCTCTCTGTGTGTTCGTGCCATGAAAGGAGGGGTTCTTCTTTGTCTGAAAGCAATGGCTAGCTAGTTTGCTAACTATTCTAGCTAACTAACTGGCTGAATAAGTTGACGACAGACGCGCTCAAGCTGTCGTGACTAACCCACAACGTTAGACACGGACACGAACGATCTGCTTGAGTGTTGATACACTGGTGGTTGTTGTGGCTGAGTATTGGCGCTAAACCCTGCTGTTGGAGACCGGCATGCTAGCTGGCTGTGGCGTCTTATGACGAGGTTTTTCACGGAATAATACTGCACCTAGTTAGCTAGCTGAATAAACTAGGTTAGTCTATTCCTAGAAAACATTGAACCGCTGTAGTTTACAACAATTATAGTTTCTGAGGTGGAAGTTGGGAGAGTTATATTTGTGAGTTGTGGTGAGGGAGGCCCCGCTCTCTCCTTTCCCAGATGTTTAGTTCATTCTATTCCGATCTCCTCTGCATTATTGTAGCCATCTGCTGCACCCTGTCAACTATGCCTCTGCCTATCCCTGTTCTCTCCTCTCCGCACAGGCTACACAAACGCCTCACACCGCGTGGCTGCTGCCTTTCTAACCTGGTGGTCCCTGCACGCACGACCCACGTGGAGTTCCAGGTCTCAGGCAGCCTCTGGAACTGCCTTTCTGCTGCCAACAAGGCAGACTTCATCCCAGCCTATGCTACCCTCCAGTCCCTCGACTTCTTGGCGCTGACGGAAACATGGATTACCACTGAAAACACTGCTATGCTACTCCTGCTGCTCTCTCCTCGTCTGACCATGTGTTCTCGCATACCCCGAGAGCATCTGGTCAGCGGGGTGGTGGCACAGGAATCCTCATCTCTCCCAAGTGGACATTCTCAAATTTTCCCCTGACCCATCTGTCTATCTCGTCATTTGAATTCCATGCTGTCACAGTCACTAGCCTATTTAAGCTTATTATCCTTGTCATCTATCGCCCTCCAGGTTCCCTTGGAGAGTTCATCAATGAGCTTGACGCCTTGATAAGTTCCTTTCCTGAGGATGGCTCACCCCTCACAGTTCTGGGGGATTTCAACCTCCCTACGTCTACATTTGACTCATTTCTCTCTGCCTCCTTCTTTCCACTCCTCTCCTCTTTTGACCTCACCCTCTCACCGTCCCCCTACTCACAAGGCAGGCAATACGCTTGACCTCATCTTTACTAGATGCTGTTCTTCTACTAATCTCACTGCAACTCCCCTCCAAGTCTCCGACCACTACTTTGTATCATTTTCTCTCTCCCTCTCCTCCAACACTACTCACTCTGCCCCTACACAGATGGTAATGTGCCGTCGCAACCTTCGCTCTCTCTCTCCCGCTACTCTCTCCTCTTCCATCCTATCATCTCTTCCCTCTGCTCAATCCTTCTCCCTCCAATCTCCTGATTCTGCCTCCTCAACCCTCCTCTCCTCCCTTTCTGCATCCTTTGACTCTCTATGTCCCCTATCCTCCCGGCCGGCTCGGTCCTCCCCTCCAGCTCCATGGCTTGATGACTCATTGCGAGCTCACAGAACAGAGCTCCGGGCAGCTGAGCGGAAATGGAAGAAAACTAGACTCCCTGCAGACCTGGCATCTTTTCACTCCCTCCTCTCTACATTTTCTTCATCTGTTTCTGCTGCTAAGGCCACTTTCTACCACTCTAAATTCCAAGCATCCGCCTCTAACCCTAGGAAGCTCTTTGCCACATTCTCCTCCCTGCTGAATCCCCCCCTCCCTCTCTGTGGATGACTTCGTCAACCATTTTGAAAAGAAGGTTGACGACATCCGATCCTTGTTTGTTAAGTCAAATGACACTGCTGGTCCTGCTCACACTGCCCTACCCTATGCTTTGACTTCTTTCTCCCCTCTCTCTCCAGATAAAATCTTGCGACTTGTGACGGCAGGCCGCCCAACAACCTGCCCGCTTGATCCCTATCCCCCTCCTCTCTTCTCCAGACCATCTCCGGTGACCTTCTCCCTTACTTCACCTCGCTGATCAACTCATCCTTGACCGCTGGCTATGTCCCTTCCGTCTTTCAAGAGAGCGAGAGTTGCACCCCTTCTCAAAAAACCCAAAACTCGATCCCTCTGATGTCAACAACTACAGACCAGTATCCCTTCTTTCTTTTCTCTCCAAAACTATTGAGCGTGCCGTCTTTAGCCAACTCTCTTGCTATCTCTCTCAGAATGACCTTCTTGATCCAAACCAGTCAGGTTTCAAGACTGGTCATTCAACTGAGACTGCTCTTCTCTGTGTCACAGAGGCTCTCCGCACTGCTGAAGCTAACTCTCTCTCCTCTGCTCTTGTCCTTCTAGACCTGTCTGCTGCCTTTGATACTGTGAACCATCAGATCCTCCTCTCCACCCTCTCCGAGCTGGGCATCTCCGGCGCGGCTCACTCTTGGATTGCGTCCTACCTGACCGGTCGCTCCTACCAAGTGGCGTGGCGAGAAGCTGTCTCCGCACCACGTGTTCTCACCACTGGTGTCCCCCAGGGCTCATTTCTAGGCCCTATCCTGTTCTCGCTATACACCAAGTCACTTGGCTCTGTCATATCCTCACATGGCCTCTCCTATCATTGCTACGCTGACGACACACAACTAATCTTCTCCTTTCCCCCTTCTGATAACCAGGTGGCGAATCGCATCTCTGCATGTCTGGCAGACATATCAGTATGGATGACGGATCACCACCTCAAGCTGAACCTCGGCAAGACGGAGCTGCTCTTCCTCCCGGGGAAGGACTGCCCGTTCCATGATCTCGCCATCATGGTTGACAACTCCGTTGTGTCCTCCTCCCAGACTGCGAAGAGCCTTGGCGTGACCCTGGACAACACCCTGTCGTTCTACGCTAACATAAAGGCGGTGACCCGATCCTGTAGGTTCATGCTCTACAACATTCGGAGAGTACGACCCTGCCTTACACAGGAAGCGGCACAGGTCCTAATCCAGGCACTTGTCATCTCCCGTCTGGATTACTGCAACTCGCTGTTGGCTGGGCTCCCTGCCTGTGCCATTAAACCCCTACAACTCATCCAGAATGCCGCAGCCCGTCTGGTGTTCAACCTTCCCAAGTTCTCTCACGTCACCCCGCTCCTCCGCACACTCCACTGGCTTCCAGTTGAAGCTCGCATCTGCTACAAGACCATGGTGCTTGCCTACGGAGCTGTGAGGGGATTGGCACCTCCGTACCTTCAGGCTCTGATCAGTCCCTACACCCAAGCGAGGGCACTGCGTTCATCCACCTCTGGCCTGCTGGCTCCCCTACCTCTGCGGAAGCATAGTTTCCGCTCAGCCCAGTCAAAACTGTTCGCTGCTCTGGCACCCCAATGGTGGAACAAGCTCCCTCACGACGCCAGGACAGCGGAGTCACTCACCACCTTCCGGAGACATTTGAAACCCCACCTCTTTAAGGAATACCTGGGATAGGATAAAGTAATCCTTCTCCCCCCCCCCCCCCCCAAAAAAAAAAAAACATTGTAAAGTGGTTATCCCACTGGCTATAAGGTGAATGCACCAATTTGTAAGTCGCTCTGGATAAGAGCGTCTGCTAAATGACGTAAATATAAATGTAAATGTAAAATGTAAATGTGACTGACTGTGCCAACACAACAGTTCTTGTGACTATATAACTGACTGTGCCTAGACAACAGTTATTGTGACTATGTGACTGACTGTGCCAACACAACGGTTCTTGTGACTGACTGTGCCAACATAACGGGGTCTTGTGACTGTATGTTTTCTCAGCTGCATTGTGTCCTGCAGGGGTGATAAGACACGTATTGTTTTGGTGGTCCCAGCATGGCATATGTAGGTGTGTGAGTGTGTGTGTGTATTTAAGGCTTAATTTATTGCCTCAGACATCATTAGTGTGATCGAGACATTACTAACCAAGAAAAAATATCCCTAGTAATTGTCTGTATTGAATCTATAATGGTAATGATTGTTGTGTTGGTTTTCTGTGCATTCATTCAGACAATAGAGGCATTAGAGGCAGCGCAGAGCCACATGGCATGTAACAAATGTGTTATCCCCATAACATGGAAACAATGGACCCCCTGTTTATCTGTAAGCCCCTGACCCTTGTGAAAGCTTGTCATTTCAATGTGTTGATAGTTTGTGTGAGCGAGGAAGACAGAAAGAGATTGGGGGAGGGGGAGAGGGTGTATATTTTCAGCAAAAGGGAGTTGGGGAATGACAGAGGAAAGGTTGAACAGAAAGTGGGGGATGACAGAGGAAAGGTTGAACAGAAGTTGGGGGATGACAGAGGAAAGGTTGAACAGAAGGTGGGGGATGACAGAGAAAAGGTTGAACAGAAAGTGGGGGATAACAGAGGAAAGGTTGAACAGAAGGTGGGGGATGACAGAGGAAAGGTTGAACAGAAAGTGGGGGATGACAGAGGAAAGGTTGAACAGAAAGTGGGGGATGACAGAGGAAAGGTTGAACAGAAAGTGGGGGATGACAGAGAAAAGGTTGAACAGAAAGTGGGGGATGACAGAGGAAAGGTTGAACGGAAGGTGGGGGATGACAGAGGAAAGGTTGAACAGAAAGTGGGGGATGACAGAGGAAAGGTTGAACAGAAAATGGGGGATGACAGAGAAAAGGTTGAACAGAAAGTGGGGGATGACAGAGGAAAGCTTGAACGGAAGGTGGGGGATGACAGAGGAAAGGTTGAACAGAAGGTGAGGGATGACAGAGAAAAGGTTGAACAGAAAGTGGGGGATGACAGAGAAAAGGTTGAACAGAAAGTGGGGGATGACAGAGGAAAGGTTGAACGGAAGGTGGGGGATGACAGAGAAAAGGTTGAACAGAAAGTGAGGGATGACAGAGAAAAGGTTGAACAGAAGGTGAGGGATGACAGAGAAAAGGTTGAACAGAAAGTGGGGGATGACAGAGAAAAGGTTGAACAGAAGGTGGGGGATGACAGAGGAAAGGTTGAACGGAAGGTGGGGGATGACAGAGGAAAGGTTGAACAGAAGGTGAGGGATGACAGAGAAAAGGTTGAACAGAAGGTGAGGGATGACAGAGAAAAGGTTGAACAGAAGGTGAGGGATGGGAGCCAGAGTCTCTAAGAGCAGGAAAGGGCTGTTGTTGACGATTCAACATGTTGCTTAGCTAGAGGTGAGCTAGCCAGTGGAGTTAATCAATCATCCCATTCCCAGTGTCAGGAGTGACAGTCAGACCACCCCTCAGCCACTCTCTCTCAGGCCAGTAGTATGGGTGACATGCCATGCATGCATTCATGTAGTGGTTATCCCTCCTAGCTACGGCTGAGGAACACTGATGAGCACACTAACTCTGGCACCACATGCCATGGACATCAATAACTCAATACATAATGTCAATCTGTGTATAGTTAAGTACACACTATTAGTATGGACATTGTTAAGGGAAATTGATCTGTTGAACTAGATATGGTGTGATGGTTTAAATGCTCTTTTACTGAGTTGGACTGGTGTAGTTTTAACTTACCATTGACCAACTGAAGGCTAAGTTGTGTTTAGATTGATGGTAGTCATTAACATTAGTTAGGAATATTCTGTAAACTGTTGAGTTGACTCTGGTAATATGTAATGAATGCAGACATAGACAATCGATAAGATGCATTGTGGAAACATGCAAATAAGAATTCACACATACAAATATGCCCACACACACACACAGCTATGTCATACTATACTTGTGAGGACTTTTTGGGGACCAACAATTGATTCCCATTCAAAATCCTATTTTCCCTTACCCTAAACCTAACCCTTACCCTAATTCATTTATATATTTGTTATTTTGTTGTACTTTTACCCCTTTTTCTCCCCATTTGGTAGTTACAGTCTTGTCCCATCGCTGCAACTCCCCTACGGACTAGGGAGAGGCGAAGGTCGAGAGCCATGCGTCCTCCGAAACACGACCCTGCCAAGCCGCACTGCTTCTTGACACACTGCTCGCTTAACCCGGAAGCCA
Organism: Coregonus clupeaformis; assembly: GCF_020615455.1. Taxonomy (NCBI): domain Eukaryota; kingdom Metazoa; phylum Chordata; class Actinopteri; order Salmoniformes; family Salmonidae; genus Coregonus; species Coregonus clupeaformis. The sequence goes on from NC_059231.1 coordinate 4,147,008, forward strand.
GCCACACCAATGTGTCAGAGGAAACACCATCCAGCTGGCGACCGAAGTCAGCTTGCAGGCGCCCGGCCCGCCACAAGGAGTCACTAGATTCCGATGGGACAAGGAAATCCCGGCCGGCCAAATCCTCCCCTAAGCAGGACGACGCTTGGCCAATTGTGCACCGCCTCATGGGTCTCCCGGTCACGGCCGGCTGTGACACAGCCTGGGATCGAACTCGGGTCTGTAGTGACGCCTCAAGCACATGCCTTAGACTGCTGCGCCTCTCGGGAGGCCCCCTAACCCTAATTCTAACCCTTAACCTTACCCCTAAGCCTAAAATAGCCTAGTGAGGACCGGCAAAATGTCCTCACTTCTCCGATTTTTTTTTGTTGGTTTACTATTGTTGTGATGACTTCTGGTACTCAGAAGTATAGTAAAACGTGTACACACACATGCACACAAACAGCCATGCACAACCACACAGCCATGCACAACCACACAAACAAACACACACACAGCCATGCACAACCACACAGCCATGCACAACCACACAAACAAACACACACACAGCCATGCACAACCACACAGCCATGCACACACACACAGCCATGCACAACCACACAGCCTCCTCAATTAAAATGTTTATGTGCTGGCGCTTGCAGAACAGCCAGCGAGACTGACAGAGGCTGAACACTTTGGGTTAAATTAGATGTGGAGCGAACAGGCACAGAAATGCTCACACAGGCTCTAGGGGGGTGAGGAGGGGTGAGGAGGCCGGAAATACAGCCAGCTGGGTGTTTAAGCAAACAGTATCTGTCAAGGCCCAGCGACCTGTAGTCTTCCCACCAGTTCATTTGACCATGACCTTTTCAGGCCTGGCAGATAGCTGAGTCGTACGGGATGAATGGTCATGCAGCTCTCTCTCTCTCTCTCTCTCTCTCACTCTTCCCCTCTCTACCCCCTCCCCTCCCCATCCCTCTCTCTCTCTCTCTCTCTCTCTCCCCCTCTCTCTCTCTCTCTCTCTCTCTCTCTCTCTCTCTCTCTCTCTCTCTCTCTCTCTCGCCTCACAGCATGGCTGGCTGCCTGCATACTCCCAGACGTGACCGAGGGCGTCTAGTCTGTCAAGGCTGGGAGCTCGGGTCACGTCGAGCCACAGGGCAAGGTGAAGTGTTTACAGAGCCCTGACTGCAAGTCTTGGGTAAACTCTTCCGCACCGCCACTCAACCGTCGCCACTCAACCGTTTAATCCTTTGGAATGGCATCAGGATTAGTGGGAAATGCTGAGTGTGTGGTGTGCTGCATGGGGTTGGGGGATGGTGTGCTGTGCTGCGGGGGGTTGTTGGGTGGTGTGGTGAGGGGGGTTGGGGGGTGGTGTGGTGTGGTGAGGGGGGTTGGGGGGTGGTGTGGTGTGGGGGGGTGATGTGGTGTGGGGAAGTCGGGTGGGTGGTGTGGTGTGCTGCGGGGGGTTGGGGGGTGGTGTGGTATGGGGAAGTCGGGTGGGTGGTGTGGTGTGCTGCGGAGGGCTGGGGGGTTGGTGTGGTGTGCTGCGGGGGTTGGGGGGGTGGTGTGGTGTGGTGTGGGGGATGGGCGGGTGGTGTGGTGTGGTGTGGGGGAAGGGCTTGATGTGTTGAGGGGGGTTGGGGGTTAGAATTAGATAGTGAACAGGATGGAGAGACGTTTATCTGGATAGTCGGTTAGTGTGAATGTATGATTTTAGGACAGCAAGCTGGTCAGGCGACCATGTCTATAGGTGTGTGTGTGTACGTGTGTGTGTTCATGTACTTGTGTGTGTTCATGTACGTGTGTGTTTGTGTGTTCATGTGTGTGTGTTCATGTATATGTGTGTGTGTGTGTGTGTGTGTTCGTGTGTGTTCATATAAGACTGCGTTCATGTTTTTCACTCTCCTACTTGGAGACCCCACTGCAGTGTCTGATTAATGTGTTCTGCTTGTGTACAGTTAAGTCTGTCAGATAGCCCCAGAGCAAGGCTCATGCCTCTATATGGTGAGAGAAGAGGCCTCTGGGACATGTGCTAACGCTATGCTACAGTGTGACGCAGGCTAGCATTACAGCCCATTCATCTTACCACCAACACTCCCCTCCACCCCACACACACACACTGGGAAATCAGGCTTTATTCCGCTCCCGTCGTTCCTTCCTGGCTAGTAATGTATAGATGAATTATGCATTTAATCTGATGAAAAAAGGGCCCTGTCAAATGTTGAATAAGGAAGTAGACAATCAAAATGGCTGTCTGGGGACATCCATCATGGACTGGCCCAGAGGCTGGTCTCAACATGGCTGTCTGGGGACATCCATCATGGGCTGGCACAGAGGCTGGTCACTAAAGGCTGGTCAGCTAAAGGGCTACTGCAAACCAGGAAAAGAAACGTACGAGATGGAGAGGGAGGATTCCCCTTAATGACTGTGTTTTCAATGTGTGTTGGTGTGTTGATACATGTATGTGTGTGTACAGAACAGGTGAGATGGCTGATACTGCTGCAGTTTCTTCACCCGGTAGGCAAGCTCAGCAGCTTAATAAATCCCAAACTGATTTTTTGCTTCGCTGGGTGAAAATACGTGCCTCACCGTCATCAGAAGTGTCCTCTATGTATCCACCTCCTAGTGGGTTTAAAGGGGGAAGAAAGCCTGAGAGTGAGTTCTATTGGAATGGTGGTCTGACCAGTTAGCTTCGTATTAACCAGGACCCAGAGCTTTATAAGGGAACAGTCACACACAACCTCTGGTGCAGTTCAAATGAAAGGCTTCATGGAGGATTTTAATGTTCATGATGGCCTGATGGCGCCAACCAGCAAGCGTCCATTAATGAATAAAATGGACACTTGATATTCTATCCGGACCAACTTTCTCATGCTTGGCTAGTTTAGTCTATAGTCTACGGTTAGCTTCACTAATTGCAAAAGGAATTAGGTTTCTAAAGGATTTATCACCTCATTTTAGCATAACTTTTCAGAGAAATAATGACTGTTATTAGTGGACTTATCTTTCAAGGGAGTTATTTGATATTTCTTTCAAGTAAGAAAACATAAACATTTGTCCATATTATATTTCTGAGGTTGTGCATCAACCCCAGGACATTCACACACTACACACCTTCTCTTTCCCTGTCTTTCTCTTCTCTCCATAATCTCTCCTCAGATTACATAGATGTGATTAGAAATTGAACAGCAGATTGGTTAAAGATAACTGGCCATGAGTGACAACAGTGTTCCCGTCCGTAACAGCCAATTGGAGGGTCTCGTTTGAGTGGATTCTAGAGTCGTTGGAGTAGATTCTAGAGTTGTGTGTTTCTGAGAGGATACACTAGTCATTATGCTTGTGTTTTTTTTTTACATTACACACTATGATTGTGATGGTCAACTTCTTACCTTGCGTTCCCTAAAAATCATCACTATCCATTAGAGTGGGGCCATCTAGTTCAATATAAAACACAGGAGTCAAAATGTAGTGGTCTTCTCTTCTACTCTGACCTAATGATGAAAACCTTGTAACTCCAACTTTGCCCATTTTGTTACATGTATTCAAAGCAGTAACTTTCCTCAATGTACTCTACGAAATGTATTCAAAATAGCTTCTGAAGATTCTAAATTGTATGTTTGTTAATTGTAAAATATGGCATTTTTCTTTCCCAAAAAAAAATCCTGTTTTGGAGATGAGGTTTTCTTCCGACAGCAACGTTATGCTTTCTAAGTACCATGCAAGAAGCATTTCCCTTTGATGTACGACTTGATCTCCTATACAGAGTTTAAAACATGGCAGACAGAAATAGGACATTGTGGTGAATCCAGACATGGTTAGAGCGGGTCACCCAGAGGCAAGGTGACATGAGGTGCAGCCCCATTGGCAGGAACAGCAGCAGTTACAGTGGGTTGGTTTATGTCTGGAGACACTGTCTGTTCTGCATGGTTCACTGACTTTCACAAGCAGACCAGCTGTCTACTGCTGCAGAACATACACCTACTCACCGGCTATGACACAAATGCACACACACAAACACACACACACACACACACACACACACACACACACACACACACACACACACACACACACACACACACACACACACACACACACACACACACACACACACACACACACACACAGAGCAAGTTTGTTCGTAGATCGTTCCAGTCTAATAGGTTTATTGTACTCTAGTTACTCACCTGGGCCTGTACTCTAGTTACTCACCTGGGCCTGTACTCTAGTTACTCACCTGGGCCTGTACTCTAGATAAAGTGCTGTGATCATTTGCCTTTCCAGGTGTGTGGTTTACAACAGAACTTCTTTCTACTAATGTATTTTCCCTCTGTACTGGATGAAAGAGCTATTTCTCAACAAGCTTCACTGACCTCACACTAGTCTGAAATCTAAACCAGACTCACTTTAGTGCATTGAAGCAGTTTTACAAAGACAAACCATTGCTAGACAATATACAATATGCATTGGCCCACTCCTAGAAAATGTTCTGTAAGGACAGTCCCTTTTTGTTTCTTATAGAACTTTTCACCATAATTTTCATCGTACATTGGGAACTGAAACAGCAGTGTTGAATCAATTCTCTGTTGAAAAATTACACCTTTTAGCTTGTGACAGATATTGAAACATTTCCACAGACCCCATGTGTAACCAAAGCGTGTTGAAATCGCTCTACAAAGACGTCACAGTCACAATCTCATGACGAACACTGAGCTTGAACTGATGTGCTTGCGTCAAAGCCCGTGTGACCTTTCTATAAGAAATTAAACTGAAATGTTCCAGCTGTGTTAAACTTTGCTTCTACAGAATTTCCAAAAAGGTATACAGTGAGGGAAAAAAGTATTTTATCCCCTGCTGATTTTGTACGTTTGCCCACTGACAAAGAAATGATCAGTCTATAATTTTAATGGTAGGTTTATTTGAACAGTGAGAGACAGAATAACAACAAAAAAATCCAGAAAAACGCATGTCAAAAATGTTATAAATTGATTTGCATTTTAATGAGGGAAATAAGTATTTGACCCCTCTGCAGAACATAACTTAGTACTTGGTGGCAAAATCCTTGTTGGCAATCACAGAGGTCAGACGTTTCTGGTAGTTGGCCACCAGGTTTGCACACATCTCAGGAGGGATTTTGTCCCACTCCTCTTTGCAGATCTTCTCCAAGTCATTAAGGTTTCGAGGCTGACGTTTGGCAACTCGAACCTTCAGCTCCCTCCACAGATTTTCTATGGGATTAAGGTCTGGAGACTGGCTAGGCCACTCCAGGACCTTAATGTGCTTCTTCTTGAGCCACTCCTTTGTTGCCTTGGCCGTGTGTTTTGGGTCATTGTCTTGCTGGAATACCCATCCACGACCCATTTTCAATGCCCTGGCTGAGGGAAGGAGGTTCTCACCCAAGATTTGACGGTACATGGCCCCACCATCGTCCCTTTGATGCAGTGAAGTTGTCCTGTCCCCTTAGCAGAAAAACACCCCCAAAGCATAATGTTTCCACCTCCATGTTTGACGGTGGGGATGGTGTTCTTGGGGTCATAGGCAGCATTCCTCCTCCTCCAAACACGACGAGTTGAGTTGATGCCAAAGAGCTCGATTTTGGTCTCATCTGACCACAACACTTTCACCCAGTTCTCCTCTGAATCATTCAGATGTTCATTGGCAAACTTCAGACGGCCCTGTATATGTGCTTTCTTGAGCAGGGGGACCTGCAGGATTTCAGTCCTTCACGGCGTAGTGTGTTACCAATTATTTTCTTGGTGACTATGGTCCCAGCTGCCTTGAGATCATTGACAAGATCCTCCTGTGTAGTTCTGGGCTGATTCCTCACCGTTCTCATGATCATTGCAACTCCACGAGGTGAGATCTTGCATGGAGTCCCAGGCCGAGGGAGATTGACAGTTATTTTGTGTTTCTTCCATTTGCGAATAATCGCACCAACTGTTGTCACCTTCACACCAAGCTGCTTGGCGATGGTCTTGTAGCCCATTCCAGCCTTGTGTAGGTCTACAATCTTGTCCCTGACATCCTTGGAGAGCTCTTTGGTCTTGGCCATGGTGGAGAGTTTGGAATCTGATTGATTGATTGCTTCTGTGGACAGGTGTCTTTTATACAGGTAACAAGCTGAGATTAGGAGCACTCCCTTTAAGAGTGTGCTCCTAATCTCAGCTCGTTACCTGTATAAAAGACACCTGGGAGCCAGAAATCTTTCTGATTGAGAGGGGGTCAAATACTTATTTCCCTCATTAAAATGCAAATCAATTTATAACATTTTTGACATGCGTTTTTCTGGATTTATTTGTTGTTATTCTGTCTCTCAATGTTCAAATAAACCTACCATTAAAATTATAGACTGATCATTTCTTTGTCTGTGGGCAAATTTACAAAATCAGCAGGGAATCAAATATGTTTTTCCCTCACTGTAAACTGGTGTCCTGGAAAAATAATTCAGTATTCCAAAAATGAATTGGAGACACACCCCTGTTCCAGCTGTGCCAAATGGACAGTTATCTAATATAATTTATATTTTTACGGGGTACTTTACTTTATTGAATGATCGCTTATCATAAACCTCTGTGAACGGGCCGTTAGTGGGTTTATGTTTCCACATTAGCACAAAACACTAAATCAAATCAAATGTTATTTGTCACATGCGCCGAATACAACAGGTGTTGACCTTACCGTGTAATTCTTACTTACAAGCCCTTAGCCAACAATGCAGTTTTACGAAAAATCTGAGTTAAGTAAATATTTACTAAATAAACTAAAGTAAAAAAAGTAACACAATAAAATAACAATAGCGAGGCTATATACAGGGGGTACCGGTACCGAGTCAATGTGCGGTGGTACAGGTTAGTCGAGGTAATTGAGGTAATATGTACATGTAGGTAGGGGTAAAGTGACTATGCATAGATAATAAACAGCGAACAACAGCAGCGTAAACAAAATGTATACAGTGCATTCGGAAAGTATTCAGACCCCTTGACCTTTTCCACATTTTGTGACGTTACATCCTTATTCTAAAATGGATTAAATAGTTTTTTCCCTCATCAATCTACACACAATACCCGATAATGACAAAGCAAAAACAGGTTTTTAGAAATTGTTGCAAATGTATAAAAAAAAAAAAACCGGAAATATAACATTTACATAAGTATTCAGACCCTTTACTCAGTACTTTGTTGAAGCACCTTTAGCAGAGATTACAGCCTCTAGTCTTCCTGGGTATGACGCTACAAGCTTGGCACACCTGTATTTGGGGAGTTTCTCCCATTCTTCTCCGCGGATCCTCTCAAGTTCTGTCAGGTTGGATGGGGAGTGTCGCTGCACAGCTATTTTCAGGTCTCTCTAGAGATGTTCGTTCGGGTTCAAGTCCGAGCTCTGGCTTGGCCACTCAAGGAAATTCAGAGACTTGTCCTGAAGCCACTCCTGTGTTGTCTTGGCTGTTTGCTTAGGGTCGTTTTCGTGTTGGAAGGTATTCCTTCACCCCAGACTGAGGTCCTGAGCGCTCTTGAGCAGGTTTTCATCAAGGATCTCTCTGTACTTTGCTCCGTTCATCTTTCCCTCAATCCAGACTAGTCTCCCAGTCACTGCCGCTGAAAAACATCCCCACAGCATGATGCTGCCACCACCATGTTTCACCGTATGGATGGTGCCAGGTTTCTTCCAGACATGACATATGGCATTCAGGCCAAAGAGTTCAATCTTGGTTTCATCAGACCAGATAATCTTGTTTTTCATGGTCTGAGAGTCTTCAGGTGCCTTTTGGCAAACTCCAAGCTGTAGAGTGCTGTAGAGATTGTTGTCCTTCTGGAAGGTTCTCCCATCTCCACAGAGGAACTCTGGAGCTCTGTCAGAGTGTCCATCGGGTTCTTGGTCACCTCCCTGACCAAGGCCCTTCTCCCCCGATTGCTCAGTTTGGCCGGGCGGCCAGCTCTAGGAAGAGTGTTGGTGGTTCCAAACTTCTTCCATTTAAGAATGATGGAGGTAGGGCTGTGGCGGTCACAAAATTTTGTCAGCCGGTGATTGTGAAGCAAATAACTGTCGGTCTCACGGTAATTGACCGTTAATTAACATAAACACATTTAGCATCTCCTGGCTTCCACACATAGCCTACAAGCCATTTTAAAAAGTATATTAAATCCATGTAATATAGCCTTCACCTTCACAATAAATCCATTATTTATTTTAGACAGGTCTAAAGAAGCATGATATGAAGAAAATGTAGTCTATTTTCAGCATACTCTGAGTTGTCCTTATGTTAGGTCCTGATGTGGCTATGCCAAGTGGCTGTGGGCTACACTAGTTCATTTAGCAGACAATATTTGCTTGTAATTCCGTGCCATTATTTTATATGATTTTATAGTATGAAGAATACAATTGAACAAAGCTGAATAAAATATAAATATTTTCTACAAACGATTTGAGGGAGTGCACACATGCGGCTATTCTGTGTTGTGCAGTTAACAAAGAAATAGGTACTCCTATATGCTTAATTTAGAGTTATTAATGTAACTTTAGTTGTTCTATAAACGTTGGGATATATGTTTTGATTTTTAATACATTGTAAGGCTGCATGATGAGACTCTAATGATGATTTGAAAAAAGGCATGAGCTCTGCTTTGTTTTTTGCGCAGGCTGGACACACGCCAATAGTCTTTCATTCACAATTTGACAAGCACTTGATAATGCCTCGAATTTCACGGTGGCATCCCCTTTGTGGCTGCAATGCACCCTAAAATGATCCATGCCTTTTGCGGCCCGGAGTACTGCATTGTGCCCTTCTCCCTGAGTGTGCTGCGCAATCCGAAGCTTCTCTCACAGCCAACAGGATGAGTAGGCCTAACGAACAGCAAAAGCACTAGCCTATGTCAATCTACTATCCGCCATAGTACAAACGTCGACCTGTTCTATTCTGTGCGATAAATAAAAATTCCAAACATAGTCTGGGACAGTTGTGGGATGTGATAGATTCCAAATTAATACAACCACTAGTATCAAAACAACTTTTTTATGCAATGTGGCTTACGCAACAGATCAGAACGTTTAACTTAAAATGTTGATCAACTATTAGGCTATTTCTTCACATTATAAGAGCAGCAATGCGCACATGGTAGTACACTATAAGCGCGAATGTTCCACAGGCGGAAAATATCATTATCAAAAGTGATCGCAAATGCAATTATGCATGTAATGCTTTTATTATGAAGGTGCATTTTTATGGTGAAAATTATCTTCCCCAAACTTGAAACTCACGCGCTGCTTATACAGTTGAAATCAGAAGTTTACATACACCTTAGCCAAATACATTTAAACTCAGTATTTCACAATTCCTGACATTTAATGCTAGTAAAAATTCCCTGTCTTAGGTCAGTTAGGATCACCACTTTATTTTAAGAATGTGAAATGTCAGAATAATAGTAGAGAGAATGATTTATTTAAGCTTTTATTTGTTTCATCACATTCCCAGTGGGTCAGAAGTTTACATACACTCAATTAGTATACGTAAAAATGTATGCACACATGACTGTAAGTCGCTTTGGATAAAAGTGTCTGCTAAATGGCATATTATTATTATTATTATTATTATTATTAGCATTGCCTTTAAATTGTTTAACTTGGGTCAAACGTTTCGGGTAGCCTTCCACAAGCTTCCCACAATAAGTTGGGTGAATTTTGGCCCATTCCTCCTGACAGAGCTGGTGTAACTGAGTCAGGTTTGTAGGCCTCCTTGCTCGCACAGGCTTTTCAATTCTGCCCACACATTTTCTATAGGATTGAGGTCAGGGCTTTGTGATGGCCACTCCAATACCTTGACTTTGTTGTCCTTAAGCCATTTTGCCACAACTTTGGAAGTATGCTTGGGTCATTGTCTATTTGGAAGACCCATTTGCGACCAAGCTTTAACTTCCTGACTGATGTCTTGAGATGTTGCTTCATTATATCTACATAATCTTCCTTCCTCATGATGCCATCTATTTTGTGAAGTGCACCAGTCCCTCCTGCAGCAAAGCATCCCCACAGCATGATGCTGCCACCCCTGTGCTTCACGGTTGGGATGGTGTTCTTCGGCTTGCAAGCCTTCCCCTTTTTCCTCCAAACATAACGTTGGTCATTATGGCCAAACAGTTCTATTTTTGTTTCATCAGACCAGAGGACATTTCTCCAAAAAGTACGATCTTTGTCCCCATGTGCAGTTGCAAACCGTAGTCTGGCTTTTCTATGGCGACTTCCTTGCTAAGGGGCCTTTCAGGTTATGTCGATATAGGACTCGTTTTACTGTGGCTATAGATACTTTTGTACCTGTTTCCTCCAGCATCTTCACAAGGTCCTTTGCTGTTGTTCTGGGGTTTATTTGCACTTTTCGCACCAAAGTACGTTCATATCTAGGAGACAGAACGCGTCTTCTTCCTGAGCGGTATGACGGCTGCGTTGTCCCATGGTGTTTATACTTGCATACTATTGTTTGTGTAGATGAACGTGGTACCTTCAGGCATGAGGAAATTGCTCCCAAGGCTGAACCAGACTTGTGGAGTTCTACATTTTTTTTTCTGAGGTCTTGGCTGATTTCTTTTGATTTTCCCATGATGTCAAGCAAAGAGGCACAGAGTTTGAAGGTAGGCCTTGAAATACATCCACAGGTACACCTCCAATTGACTCAAATGATGTCAATTAGCCTATCAGAAGCTTCTAAAGCCATGACATCATTTTCTGGAATTTTCCAAGCTGTTTAAAGGCACAGTCAACTTAGTGTACGTAAACTTCTGACCCACTGGAATTGTGATACAGTGAATTATAAGTGAAATAATCTGTCTGTAAACAATTGTTGGAAAAATTACTTGTGTCATGCAGAAAGTAGATGTCCTAACCGACTTGCCAAAACTATAGTTTGTTAAAAAGAAATTTGTGGAGTGGTTGAAAAACAAGTTTTAATGACTCAAACTTAAGTGTATGTAAACTTCCGACTTCAACTGTTTATGCCAGTCAGGGTCTACACCCCTTGTAAAGCGGATTAATGTGCTTAATTTTAAGAAGTTATTTGGCCACTTTAGTTGTGATACAAACCTTATTAAAACATATAGGCCTATGGGCTAGGCTACATGAGGTGTGCGACTATGATTTGAAAAAGTCACAGAAAAACGCATTGTTTCTTATGCTGGGCATCATTGACAAGTGAAAATATATTATTCACAAGTGATAGGCTAATATTGTCACCCATCAGACTATTCTTGATTTAATCCTGTCTTTACATACACTAAATATGTGTGACATATGTTTTGATTTAGAATGGACCATTATCATGCACCTGTATAGAAACAGCGGCAGAGGAAAAAATACATGTCATCTATGCACTTAAATAGCGAATGGAGGACACTTTTCCCTGTGGTTTATTTTCATGCCAGCCAGGTAGGCTATACTCCTGTTGTAAAGAGAAGCAATGTGCTTAATATTAGGAAAGTTGAGAAGTAAATATGGTAGGCCTAGAAAGCTGAAGGCATCCTCCTCTTTTTGTTAGCGCCCATCACTATTGCACAGCATATAGAAATGTTGCGCAACATGAGCTCATGGGCTCTCATGAAGTGTTCGATTAGATTTTCGAAAACATTTGCATTGATGTCAGAGTGATTAGAGGGACAATAGAGTGCTGAGAGTACCAGGCAGTTAGTAAGTTTGTTAGGCTACTAATGACCAGCAGCAGCATCAGAGCTTGGAGAATGTGACACTCTGGCTCCATGGACTTTGATATTTGAGCCAGGGTTGTTCATTGTCATTGGTTTGGGTGTATTTCATTTGGTGGTGTTGGGGATGGGTGAGTTTCATTTTGTTTGTGTCTAGTGGTGATTGGTCTATGACTCCCAATCGGAGGTAACGAGTGTCAGCTGTCGGCTCGTTATCTCTGATTGGGAGCCATATATATTCTGTGTGTTTTCTCCTTTGTTTTGTGGGTTATTGTTCCAGTGTTGTATGTTCTGTCGGTGTCACAGAGGACTTCACGTATCGTCATTTGTTGTTTTTTTCGTGGTTGCTTTAATTAAATAAAGTCATCATGTTCACTCCACGCGCTGCGTATTGGTCCGCTCCTTCAGACGATCGTGACAGAATAACCCACCAAAAAGGACCACAGCGCGTCCAGGAGCAAAGGGTCTGGACATGGGAGGAACTGTTGGACGGTAAAGGGTCCTGGACGTGGGAAGAAATCCTGGACGGCATGGATCGCGTCCATGGAGCGAAACAGAGGAGAGGCGACGGAGAGAGGAGCAACGGCGTCGGCAGAGCCAACGTCGGAAGGACGAGAGGCAACCCCAAGAAATTTTTTGGGGGGGCACATGGCTGGCTGACGGAGGCAGCAGAGGCTGCCACAAGGCAGAGTCAGAGGGCTGCCAGGTTAAGGGGGGCTGACGGAGGCAGAGAAGGGACGGATTCAGTGGGCTACCAGGTCAAGGGGGCTACTGGGTAAAAGCAGGGAAGGAAGGTGTTGAGGCACGGCGTGGAGGTACTGGGGTGTGTAACCAGTTCGGTCCGGCCGTTCCTTAGTCCCGAGGTGCAGCCAGTAGTGTGTGTTCCCCGCACGGTACGGCCTGTTCCGGTCCCTCGCACTAAGTGTAAGGTGCGCGCGCCAGCCCGGTTCGGCCTGTTCCTGCCATACGCACCAAGTATGCGGTGCGCGTCGCCAGCTCAGCCCGGCCTGTTCCTACTCCACGCACCAGGGATACGGTGCGCTTCGCCAGCCCAGCCCGGCCTGTTCCTACTCCACGCACCAGGGATACGGTGCGCTTCGCCAGCCCGGCCTGTTCCTACTCCACGCACCAGGGATACGGTGCGCTTCGCCAGCCCGGCCCGGCCTGTTCCGGCCACTCGCACCAGGGATACGGTGCGCGCCGCCAGCCCCGCCCGGCCTGTTCCTGCTCTCCGCACCAGGCGTGAGGTGAGTCCCCAGGGTCCAGCATGCCCTGTTCCGGCTCCCTGCACTAGGCGTTATGGGAGTCCCCAGGGTCCAGCATGCCCTGTTCCGACTCCCCCGCACTAGCCCTGAGATGCGTGTCCTCAGCCCGGTACCTCCAGTTCCGGCACCACGCATCAGGCCTACGGTGCGTCCCCAGGGCCAAGCATGCCCTGTTGCTGCTTCCCGCACTAGCCCTGAGATGCGTGTCCTCAGCCCGGTACCTCCAGTTCCGGCACCACGCATCAGGCCTACGGTGCGTCCCCAGGGTCCAGCATGCCCTGTTGCTTCTCCCCGCACTAGCCCTGAGATGCGTGTCCTCAGCCCGGCTACCTCCTGTTCCGGCACCACGCACCAGGCCTACGATGCGCCTCAGACGGCCAGAGTCTGCCGTCTGCCCAACGGGCCTGAACTGCCCGTCTGCCCAAAGCCTGCAAAGCCGCCCGTCTGCCATGAGCCATCAGAGCCGTCCGCCAGACCGGAGCCAGCTCAGAGCCTTCCGCCAGACAGGATCAGCCAGAGCCTTCCGCCAGACAGGATCAGCCAGAGCCTTCTGCCAGACAGGATCAGCCAGAGCCTTCTGCCAGACAGGATCAGCCAGATCCGTCGGCCGCGCCGAGCAGCCAGATCCGTCAGCCAGCCATGAGCAGCCAGATCCGTCAGCCAGCCATGAGCAGCCAGGGATCCGTTAGCCAGCCATGAGCAGCCAGATCCGTTAGCCAGCCATGAGCAGCCAGTTCCAGCCAGCCTGAGCCGTCCAGCCAGGATCCGCCAGAGCCGTCCAGCCAGGATCCGCCAGAGCCGTCCAGCCGGGATCCCCAGAGCCGTCCAACCGGGATCCGTCAGAGCCGTCCAGCCAGGATCCGCCAGCCAGCCAGGATCCGCCAGAGCCAGCCAGCCAGGATCCGCCATTTAGTCAGGTGCTGCCCCTTAGCTCGGTGTTGCTCCTTATCCTGTTGCTGTCCCTTATCCTGGTGCTGTCCCTTAGCCTGGTACTGCCCCTTAGTCCGGTACTGCCCCTTAGTCCGGTACTGCCCGTAGTCCGGTGCTGCCCCTTAGTCCGGTGCTGCCCCTTAGCCCGGTGCTGCCCCTTGTCCCGGTGCTGCCCCTTATCCCGGTGCTGCCCCCTTGTCCCGGTGCTGCCCCTTAGGCCGATGCTGCCCCTTAGTCCGGGTGTTGCCCCTTAGTCCAGGTGGGGTTAGTTGGAGGGTGGTCATTGGGAGGAGGCTACCGAAGCAGGTTGTGACTGTGGTGGGGTGGGGGATCACGACCGGGGCCAGAGCCGCCACCATGGACAGACGCCCACCCAGACCCTCCCCTAGTCCTGATATTGGTGCGCCCGGAGTTCGCACCTTTAGGGGGTACTGTGACACTCTGGCTCCATGGACTTTGATATTTGAGCCAGAGTTGTTCATTGTCATTGGTTTGGGTGTATTTCATTTGGTGGTGTTGGGGATGGGTGAGTTTCATTTTGTTTGTGTCTAGTGGTGATTGGTCTATGACTCCCAATCGGAGGTAACGAGTGTCAGCTGTCGGCTCGTTATCTCTGATTGGGAGCCATATATATTCTGTGTTTTCTCCTTTGTTTTGTGGGTTATTGTTCCAGTGTTGTATGTTCTGTCGGTGTCACAGAGGACTTCACGTATCGTCATTTGTTGTTTTTTCGTGGTTGCTTTAATTAAATAAAGTCATCATGTTCACTCCACGCGCTGCGTATTGGTCCGCTCCTTCAGACGATCGTGACAGAGAAGCCTAATTACCGTGACTAACTCGTTTGTCCTGGTCTCTGCCGGGCTATACTGCTGTCTCTGACGGAATGCCCTTCCTCTGCTGTGTCTGACAGAACGCCCTCCCGCTGAGCCGTGTGCTAAATGCCGCACATAGTGCTCACTGCATTCTGCTAGCCTGTGGGGAACATGGAGGACTGTTCCTATTGGAGGAGAGGTCAGTGTTCACCTTTCAGACTGGGCAAGCTGGTGAAAAGTAATGTGGCAGGTTTTCACAGACCCTGACCAGTCCTTCTAGAGAATTGCTTTGCAGTGGGGGGATGGGTAGGGGTCAGGGGTTAGCGGTCAGAGGTCGTTGAGGCCCTGTTGGAACTGGGTAAACAAACAGCAATCGGCCATGACAAACCCCACCAACCACTTTTCTTTAGAGATTTAGAGGGCAGAGTAGTGCCTGGCAACTTGAGGAATAACCCTAAACTGTTTCCCCAGCTAACGCATAACGTTCAGAGAACCATATGTTTCTTAGAGCTTGGTGAGAGTGTGGTTGTCCTATGGTTATTTTGCATACAACCTTCCCACAACTTTCTGGGAATGGTGCAGGATAGTTGCTTGGCTTTGGAACATTCTTGGCACATTTAACACTACAACCGTTGGGCCTCAAGGGCCCCCTCTTCGAACTAATGAGCAGTCATTCTGACTGCAACGTTCTAACAGTGTAATAAATACATTTCCTATATGCTAATGTCAGAATACTAATTTGGTTGTGTTTATGGGAGGTCTTAGGTAACATTATATATATTTCAAGTAACACAATAGCATTTTCATTAGTTTGTTACTGTAAGCTATATATAAAATAAATAAAAATAACACAAATTCAAGTGTTCAATTCAAGTGCATTTTGATACAACTATGAAACAGAAAGATGTGTTGGAACCTCTTTTTAAAATGACAAAATTAAAACAAAAATACCCCAACCACCAAGATGCACAGTCAGCAAGACATGCGGTCAAATGGTGAAAACATCAGTAGCCTAAACATCATTATAAGTGTCAAGTGTGCTTGATAAATAGTGAAAATCAGCACAAAAGCAATAATGGCATTATAATGAATATAAGTGTTGATATGACAGAAGTAAAAAAATATATATATTGTCAGCTTGTGCTTACAAGGTGTGTGTCTTCACGCATGGGCATCAGTTGGAGCATGTCCATGTCACATAAACAGCGAAAGCTGGTGAGTGCGTTGGTGCTGTGTTGTTTTGCTTGAGATGTAGGGCCTGCTCTCTCAGTGACAACATTTTCTTCTGATAATCGGCCTGTAGCATTGTGACCATTTTATTTGGGGTGTTTTAGACCTGGGAGGTGTCTTAGACCTGGGGGGTGTCTTAGACCTGGGGGAGGGGGACAGGCATCTGTTGGCATGGCATCAATCATACTGTATCTCTATAACCGTCCTAAACCAGCCTGATCAGGCAAGATCACATTCTGTTTCACTGCAAGTGAAGGGAAACCAGTGTGAGCACATTGGTCAATCTGGTTTCACAAGGGTATTCTATGTTATGCAACATCAGTATGGAGTATAATCTTTAATATTTGCGTCATGTGTTTGGACATACTGACCCATCTGCTCTTGGGATGCCTTCCTCAGGATGTCAGTCTGTTTGACAGCCAGACCTCTCACACAACCCAGCTCCTCTGTCAGCTCAGTGTAGACCAACGCCAGGATCACCCTACAAAGGAGGAACAATAGTTGTATCACCTTTCAATGCGTTCCAAATGGCACCCTATTGCCTGGACTGTCACGTTCGTTCATTGACGGGTCAGACCAAGGCGCAGCGTGATATACGTACATATTTATTTACACTGAATAAACACACGAAAAAACAACAAACAAACGACAACGTGAAGTCCTAAGGTTGTACATACAACGAACCTTACCTGTTATATGTGTGAAATTGGTTTCAGTATAGTTTAGGTTCAGTTTCGAGGCATTTATTGGGGTGATTATCAGCTGGGGCACTGTACTTTCAACTGTCAGAAGAAGGAGCAGAGCAGGCCCTGCTGTCTGAAGAAGGAGCGGAGCAGGCCCTACTGTTGGGAGAAGGAGTTGAGCAGGCCCTACTGTTGGGAGAAGGAGGGGAGCAGGCCCTGCTGTCTGAAGAAGGAGCGGAGCAGGCCCTACTGTTGGGAGAAGGAGGGGAGCAGGCCCTACTGTCGGAAGAAGGAGGGGAGCAGGCCCTACTGTCTGAAGAAGGAGGGGAGCAGGCCCTACTGTTGGGAGAAGGAGAGGAGCAGGCCCTACTGTTGGGAGAAGGAGTGGAGCAGGCCCTACTGTTGGGAGAAGGAGGGGAGCAGGCCCTGCTGTCTGAAGAAGGAGCGGAGCAGGCCCTACTGTTGGGAGAAGGAGGGGAGCAGGCCCTACTGTCGGAAGAAGGAGGGGAGCAGGCCCTACTGTCTGAAGAAGGAGGGGAGCAGGCCCTACTGTTGGGAGAAGGAGGGGAGCAGGCCCTACTGTTGGGAGAAGGAGCGGAGCAGGCCCTACTGTTGGGAGAAGGAGGGGAGCAGGCCCTACTCTTGGGAGAAGGAGCGGAGCAGGCCCTACTGTCTGAAGAAGGAGGGGAGCAGACCCTACTGTTGGGAGAAGGAGGGGAGCAGGCCCTACTGTCTGAAGAAGGAGGGGAGCAGGCCCTACTGTTGGGAGAAGGAGGGGAGCAGGCCCTACTGTTGGGAGAAGGAGGGAGCAGGCCCTACTGTCTGAAGAAGGAGGGGAGCAGACCCTACTGTTGGGAGAAGGAGAGGAGCAGGCCCTACTGTTGGGAGAAGGAGCGGAGCAGGCCCTACTGTCTGAAGAAGGAGGGGAGCAGGCCCTACTGTTGGGAGAAGGAGGGGAGCAGGCCCTACTGTTGGGAGAAGGAGCGGAGCAGGCCCTACTGTTGGGAGAAGGAGGGGAGCAGGCCCTACTGTTGGGAGAAGGAGCGGAGCAGGCCCTACTGTCTGAAGAAGGAGGGGAGCAGGCCCTACTGTTGGGAGAAGGAGGGGAGCAGGCCCTACTGTCGGAAGAAGGAGGGGAGCAGGCCCTACTGTTGGGAGTAGGAGGGGAGCAGGCCCTACTGTTGGGAGAAGGAGGGGAGCAGGCCCTACTGTCTGAAGAAGTAGGGGAGCAGGCCGTACTGTCTGAAGAAGGAGGGGAGCAGGCCCTACTGTTGGGAGAAGGAGAGGAGCATGTCCTACTGTCGGGAGAAGGAGGGGAGCAGGCCCTACTGTTGGGAGAAGGAGGGGAGCAGGCCCTACTGTTGGGAGAAGGAGCGGAGCAGGCCCTACTGTTGGGAGAAGGAGAGGAGCAGGCCCTACTGTCTGAAGAAGGAGGGGAGCAGGCCGTACTGTCTGAAGAAGGAGGGGAGCAGGCTGTACTGTCTGAAGAAGGAGAGGAGCAGGCCCTGCTGTTGGGAGAAGGAGTGGAGCAGGCCCTACTGTTGGGAGAAGGAGCGGAGCAGGTTCAAATGTGGTTACATTTAATTTAAATTTTGATAATGTTCTAGGAACATTCTCCAACTGGTTTGACATTGGGAATGTTCTCAAATAGTTCACAGAACGTTAACAAACAATGTTCTTCTGTGGGAATTTCAGTACTATCAGCACAACACTTTCATGTTCACAAATTGTTCCGAAAATGTTAAGAAAACCTTCCATAAAAACCACAAGAACGCTTTAGTAATTTTCAGAAAACTTTCTATGAATGTTATTAAAAAACATATACATTCCGTTGTCAGCATCAGCAAAACTCTCTCTATCCTCTATCTTGTTAAGTGTGTTCAGGTGTGTTGGCCGCGCCCACTAATTGGCCACACATGATCTTAATGAGTGCTTGTTTCCTTTGAAATGGGGTCTGTTTGAATAGACTAAAATGAACAGCTTTGTATGACATGGCATGCTAGCTACATCCTGGTGGTGCAGTGGACTAATTCCATGGATAGAGAAAATAAGATTAGAGGTTTGAACCTCACTAATTCCATGTCACAATAAAAATAAATGTGTTTGCGTTATTAATGCCTAAGGAAATTCATTTCCATGTGTCCTATCTGTGCTTGGATTTCAATAAAGTTAACGCAAAATAAGCTATCAGTGTTATTAAAAGTCTTATTGAAACATTCAGTGAAAGTTTTCAGGAAGTTATTCAAAAACCTCCAAATAACCCATAATTTCCATTCTCTGAATGTTAATAAAACCTCACAGGAAACCTTTAAAGGAACCACAGTAAAACATTCTCAGAACTTCCCTGCAACGTAATAATAAACGTTCCCAGAATAGGCGAAATGTTCACTTCTGTTCTCAGAATGTAAAAAATTAATGTTCTGATTTACTGGTCAGGAAATATATGGCTTCGTTCCCACAACCAATGTGAAACCAAAAACATACGTTCCCACACCTTCCAAGGAACCAAATGCGTTAGCTGGGTTTGTTAGAGTACTCTTGAAGAAAAGTAACTAGGGTAGATTCAATGCCTTCAGAAAGTATTCATACCCCTTGACGTACTCCACATTTTGTTGTTACAGCCTGAATTCAAAATTTATTAAATATATTTTTGAACTTTTGAAATGTATTGAAAATGAAATGCAGAAATATATCATATACATAAGTCTTCACACCACTTTGCTATGACACTCCAAATTTAGGACAGGTGCATCCAATTTCCTTTGAACATCCTTGAAATGTCACTACAACTTGATTGGAGTCCACCTGGGCCAATTCAATTGTTTGGACATGATATAGAAAGAAACACACCTGTCTATACAAGGTCCCACAGTTGACAGTGCATGTCAGAGCAGAAACTATACCATAAAGTCCAAGGAACAGATCTCTGACATAGAATTGTGATGAAGCATATATCCCAGGGAAGTGTATAAAACAATTTCTAAAGTGTTGATGATTCCAAGAACGCAGTGGTCGCCATCATTGGGAAATTGAAAGGATATTGAACTACACAGACTCTGCTTAGAGCTGGCCGCCTGGGAGGGGACCAAGAACCCAATGACAGAACTAAAGAGTTCCTTGGCTGAGATGGGAGAACCTGCCAGAAGGACAACAGTCTCTACAGCACTTCACCAATCTGGGCTGTATGGGAGAGGGGCCAGATGGAAGCCACTCCTGAGAAAAAAGCACATGACAGCACGCCTGGAGTTTGCAAAAATACATGTGAAAGACTCTGAGAGCATAAGGCAAAAGATTCTGTGGTCTGATGCGACAAAAATTGTACTCTTTGGCCTGAATGCTTGTCTTTACAAAACCAGGCACAACCTATCACCCGTCTAACACCATCCCTACCATGAAGCATGGTGGTGGCAGCATTATGCTATGAGGATATTTTTTTAGCGGCAGGGAATTGGAGACTGGTAATGATAGAGGGAACAATAAATGGAGCCAAATACAGGAAAATCCTTGACGAGAACCTGCTTCAGAGAGCAAACGGCCTTAGACTGGGGTCGAAGATTTACGTTCCAACAGGACAATGACCACAAGCATACAGCAACACTGGAATGTCTTCAGAACAAGAATGTTAAAGTCCTTGAGTGGCCCAGCCAAAGCCCAGACTTGAATCCCATTGAAAGACGACGATTGCTGTTCACCGCCACTCCCCATCGAACTTAACAGAGCTTGAGAAAATCTGCAAGGAAGGATGGGAGAAAATCCCCAAACCCAGATGTGCAAAGCTGATACAGACATGCCGAAGACGACTCAAAGCTGTAATTGCCGCCAAAAGTGCATACATTTTAGTTATTTAGCAGACGCTCTTATCCAGAGCGACTTACAGGAGCAATTAGTGTTAAGTGCCTTGCTCAAGGGCACATCGACAGATTTTTCAACTAGTTTAACTTTCGGTTACTGGCACAACTCTCTTAACCACTAAGCTACCTGCCGCCCCGCTTCTACAAAGTATTGACTCGGGTGTGAATACTTATGTAAATGATATATTTCTGTATTCTAAATATATTTAGTCCATTTTTAATTCAGGCTGTAACACAACAAAATGTGTCAAGTCAAGGGGTATGAATACTTCCTGTGATTTCTTGCTTACTTGACATTAAAATGTATATCAATAGGTTTATTTTTTTTATTTACTTTCACAAACAAAGGCTTTCCTGTTTGTGTTTTCAGTCAGGTTTTCTCCGGTTGTAGATCTTCTCTGGTGTTCACGAGGAGAGGAGTTTACACAATAACGGATGGAACAAGAAACAGGACAAGTTCGAACACATAAAATCTGCAGCTTGAATGTATCCAATAAAGATCTTTCTTTAAGAACTCACATAGCAAATATGTTAACTGTGATTCATTACCAGTGTGATTAATGTGGTTGTTGTGAAGTCATTTTCATTACCAGAGATGAAAGCTGCAGAATAGAATCAGAGCCTGTTAACAAATGGCTGTAACATGCCCTTTTCTTCTGTTTATCAAATAAAATAAAAATGTGTTTCTCACATGTGCCAAATACAACAGGTGCAGACCTTACCGTGAAATGCTTACTTACCAATTTAACCAACAATGCAGATTAAGAAAATGTTTGCTAAATAAACTAAAGTAAAAAAAAGTAACACAATAAAAGAACAGTAACGAGGCTATATACAGGAGGTACCGGTACCGACTCAATGTGAAGGGGTACGGGTTAGTCCAGGTAACTGAGGTCATATTTACATGTAGGTAGGGGTAAAGTGAATATGCATAGATAATAAACAATGAGTAGCAGCAGCATAAAAAAGGGGGTCAATAATTAACTGTTCAACAGTCTTATGGCTTGGGGATAAAAGCTGGTAAGGAGCCAAGAGAACAGTCTATGCCTTAGGTGGCTGGAGTCTTTGACAATTTTTAAGGCCTTCCTCTGACACCACCTGGTATAGAGATCCTGGATGGCAGGAAGCTTGGCCCCAGTGATGTACTGGGCCGTACGCACTACCCTCTGTAGCGCCTAGCGGTCGGAGGCCGAGCAGTTGCCATACCAAGCGGTGATGCAACCACTCAGGATGCTCCCGATGGTGCAGCTGTAGAACCTTTTTGAGGATCTGAGGTCCCATGCCAAATCGTTTCAGTTTCCTGAGGGGGAATAAGAGTTGTCGTGCCCTCTTCACGACTGTCTTGGTGTGTTTGGACCATAATAGTTTGTTGGTGATGTGGACACCAATGAACTTGAAGCTCAAATGCAGAAATACTTGGAAGCTTAATTTAATGCAGCACTTGAGGAGAGACAGAGAGTTGAAACAAGGTCCTTTAAACACAAGATTAAACCTTGAAGCTGTGTTATGGGGTGGAAGGGATGGATGTGGACACAAAACCCCAAATAATTGGCATTGCTCTCTGTCACTCTCTTACTGTGAAAAAGAATGATTGTCACATACCTGTGGGAGATGTAGTATATTGACACTGGTATGAAAGACCATATAATGGCTGTGGAATAGTGTTCTGACACTCTCACACTCTCCTTTTTTGTAAATTAGACGTTATAGCGTAGATAACGCCACAAGTTTTGTTTCCTCTTACTTTCCTCTTGAGAGGTCTCCTTCCAGGTTATTACATGTACTGTAACTACCCAGCAAACCGGGAACATTCCCAGAACATTACCTAACATGTCGCCCCCAGTAAATGCATTGGTTGAAGCTCAATGTTAAATTCAAATCTCCCTACCATCATATCTAAGCCAATATGACACCAATATCAATGCAAATTCATAAATGTAATTGATTGGAGGTACACAACACACTCCCCGTGTCACACCCTGGCTCTGGGGACTCTATATGTTGATCCAGGGTGTGTAGATTCTATGTGTTGTTGTTCTATGTCGGGAATCTAGTTTTGTATTTCTATGTTGGCCAGAGTGGTTCCCAATCAGAGGCAACGAGTGTCAGCTGTTGCTGGTTGTCTCTGATTGGGAACCATATTTAAACAGTCTGTTTTCCCATAGTGTTTGTGGGATCTTGTTCCTTTTTGGTTTGTTCCGTGTTGGTTGTTTAACCTAGGACGTCACGTCATCGTTTATTGTTTTGTTCGTATTATCACTAAAGATAATAAAGTATGTTCGCTCATCACGCTGCGCCTTGGTCTACTCCGTTCAACGATCGTGACAGAAGATCCCACCATACCAGGACCAAGCAGCGTGTCCAGGAGCAGGCAGCCTGGACGTGGGAGCAGATAATGGACGGGCAGGGTTCCTGGACCTGGGAGGAAATCCAGGCCGGGATGGATCGCCGTCCATGGAAGGAGACGGTAGAGGCGCGACGGAGAGAGGAGCAGCGGCGTCAACAGTGTCGTCGTCGGACGGACGAGAGGCAACCCCAAAACATTTTTAGGGGGGGCACACGGCATGGGCGACGGGGCAGCAGGAGGCAGCTACAGGGCGTATTAGGAGGTTAGGTGAGGAGGCCACCAGGTTAAGGGGGCTATTGGTGCAGAGGGAGCAGGAGTTAGTGGTGCAGAGGGTGGAGCAACTGGAGGCGATAAGGGAGAAGGTGAGAATAGAGGCACGGCGAGAGGAACTGTGTAGGCAGCTGAGGGAGCGGAGGGTTATTACGAAACCCAGTCCCGCTCCTCACACCAGGCAAGTGGTGTGCGTCACCAGTCCGGTCCGGCCCGTTCCTGCTCCCCGCACTAAGTTGATGGTGCGCGTCGCCAGCCCGGCCCGGCCTGTTCCTGCCACTCGCACCAAGCCTACGGTGCGCGTCGCCAGCCCGGCCCGACCTGTTCCTGCCACTCGCACCAAGCCTACAGTGTGCGTCGCCAGCCCGGCCCGGCCTGTTCCTGCCCCTCGCACCAAGCCTACGGTGCGCATCGCCAGCCCGGCCCGGCCTGTTCCTGCTCCCCGCACCAAGCTAATGGTGCGCGTTGTCAGCCCGGCCCGGCCTGTTCCTGCTCCCCGCACCAAGCTAATGGTGCGCATCGCCAGCCCGGCCCGGCCTGTTCCTGCTCCCCGCACCAAGCTAATGGTGCGCGTCGCCAGCCCGGCCTGTTCCTGCTCCCCGCACCAAGCTAATGGTGCGCGTCACCAGCCCGGCCCGGCCTGTTCCTGCCACTCGCACCAAGCCTACGGTGAGCGTCGCCAGCCCGGCCCGGCCTGTTCCTGCCACTCGCACCAAGCCTACGGTACGCGTCGCCAGCCCGGCCCGGCCTGTTCCTGCCACTCGCACCAAGCCTACGGTGCGCGTCGCCAGCTCGGCCCGGCTGTTCCTGCCACTCGCACCAAGCCTACGGTGCGCGTCGCCAGCCCGGCCCGGCCT
Organism: Coregonus clupeaformis; assembly: GCF_020615455.1. Taxonomy (NCBI): domain Eukaryota; kingdom Metazoa; phylum Chordata; class Actinopteri; order Salmoniformes; family Salmonidae; genus Coregonus; species Coregonus clupeaformis. The sequence continues at coordinate 4,170,907 of NC_059231.1, forward strand.
GTTCCTGCCACTCGCACCAAGCCTACGGTGCGCGTCGCCAGCTCGGCCCGGCCTGTTCCTGCCACTCGCACCAAGCCTACGGTGTGCGTCGCCAGCCCGGCCCGGCCTGTTCCTGCCACTCGCACCAAGCCAGGGGTGCGAGTCGTCAGCCCGGTACGGCCCGTTCCTGCTCCACGCACCAAGCCAGGGGTGCGCATCGTCAGCCCGGTGCGGCCCGTTCCTGCTCACGCACCAAGCCAGGGGTGCGCATCGTCCAGCCCGGTCCGCCCGTTGCTGCTCCACGCACCAAGCCAGGGTGCGCATCGTCCAGCCCGGTCCGGCCCGTTCCTGCTCCACGCACCAAGCCTGGGGTGCGGCGTCGTCAGTCGGCACAACCCGTGCCTGGGTCACCGGTGCCTGGTCAGGTACCGGTCAGTTGCTCCACACCGGAGCTTAAGCAATCCGCTCCTACGATGTCCAGTCCAGCTCCAGCCAGCGGGGCCAGACCGGACCAGGGGCGCTACGGGGGGATTATTGGAGGGTGGTGGGCAAGCCCGGAGCCGGAACCGCCTCCGAGGAGGAATGCCCACCCAGCCTTCCCCTGTTTTGTTTATGTTGAGGCGCGGTCGCAGTCCGTCCGGGCTTTACCGCGAACAACTATACAGGATTTTTGACCGGGTCGCTAGCATTATGGTCATCAGAAAATGTTTTTCCCAAACCAAATTCTAGACATCGGATTAAAACGAGGCTACAGCGTCCACAAAGTGACCATTAGACTTGCCACCATTCGGACTGAATACGTTTTTATTAAATGTAACTTATCACTCTCACCTTCTCCTTTCTATCTATTAAGAACCACCAATGTGCTACCTTTTTGTAGCATTTCTGACAATGCTAACATATCTTCATCCAAATCTCAGAGTTCTAAAACCGGACCAAAGCACTTGGGTTGCACAGAAACAGTGCTAGTAGCTAGCACCAGTCGGATGAGAGGCAAGCTAAAAGCAAAGGAAGCTAGCTATATTTTGCTATAGAGGATTTTTCACATGGCTGAAGTCATCCGTGTAAGCTGTTGGCCTTGACATTTGACACTTAAATGTAAAAAGCACAAATAAGATAGTGAACGTCCTTGGCAGCTATTGCCAGTTAGCTAGCCAACTAACGTTGCCAGTAACATTAGCTAGCTACAAGCCAACAAGGCTGTAACGTTAACGTTAGCTGTATGGACAGATCATGCACCGGCACAACTCAATGTTGACAATATAGCTATCCCACATTCATCCACAAACAAAGCACAGCTACCTAGCTAAGTAAAGTTCACGTTGTGAAATTGCAACGCTGCTAATGTATAATACATGCAATGGGCATTGCTCATTTAACATTAACGTTAGCTAACATTACTCCATACACTAGTCAATCTGGCTTGCTTAGCGATGTAGCTAGCTAACGATACAGCCCTTACCTTATGCATTAATTCAGTACGCTCCCTCCTTTGTCAATGCAATTGTTTTCTTGTCATTATAACCAAATTTGAGCTGACTGATTAACACAGTTTCAAATTGCTTGTCAATGTGTTCCTAAAAAACTGAAGTCGCCATCCACAAGTAAAAAGTAGCTAGGGGGGTGCAGGTACACCCAGGTTAAACACCAACATAATTGCTTGCTTGCACGACCTTTGCACAGTCAAAGGAAAACACCATGCTTGCTAACTTGGTTAGCTATGTGACTGTTTTCAACACAATTGTTTTATATATATATATATATATATATATATATATATATATATATGTATATATATATATATATATATTTTTTTTTACCAAGCAAGATAAATAAACATTCAATCAGTACTGAGTGAATGAACAACAACAAAAGCTTCCTGTCATCACCAGACTGTCCATTTAAATGGAGTGTCAAGATAATGCATTCATGACAGGGTTCGTAGCGTATACGTTAATGTCACTGCCATGGGATCCGAAGGGTTTCCACTAGTTACCACAGCTATATCGTAGAAATTAACTGTCTACCGGTGTCCTAGCTATCCTTAGCTAGCTAGTTACCTATCCCGCCTGCTGTGTACCGAAGTTATAGTTAGCTAGCTAACTAACTAACTGGCACCCAGTGTCCTTCGCTCACGCCCGCTGAACACTTGCCCTCGCCGTCATTAACAGAACTGAGGGAAAACAGCGACCGACAGGCGGGGGCGAATTACACTGTCTACCGGTGTGCAAGCTAGCTACCTATCCCTCCTGCTGTGTACCGGAGACCTAGTTAGCTAGCTAGCTATCATCATGTGTCCTTCACTAACGCCTGCCGAACACCTGTGTCACGATCGTTTAAAGACTGGTCGAACCAAGACGCAGCGTGATAAGCGTACATGTTTATTAAACGAATAAACACACGACAAAACAACAAACAAACGATACGTGAAGTCTTAAGGTACTGTGATGTCACGAGAGGCTACACAGCTTTCAGCGGGATTGCTCAAGTAGTGCAAGGAGACCAGGTTCAACCAAAACAAGGATTTTATTAAAGGTCTTGGGAAACTAACGAAATTATAACACAATTCTGTTCTCTGGTGGCTCTTAAGGGTACAGTTCAGGGATGTCTCTTCCACATCCAAAATAACTCTCCCTCCGCTCAAATAACTTTTCCCCAGCCTTACTGTATTCCACGTTGCAGCTAGTGGCCAACCCAGCAAAACGTCCTTCCAAATGTCCCACACGCATTTCCACAGGTGCATATATCCAAAGGTGAGTATTTCCCAAAGGTAAGTATCTCCAAATCCTTATATTCCTCATGGAAGTGGACGTGCGCAGCACTCTTGTCCTCCAGAGAGCCCAGCTTGGAGACCGCGTCCTCTTCCCTTCAACAAACCTTCAGCTCATCAGCTCCTGATTGGTTTCAGCTGCGTGGGAAGATTGGCCATAGAGGGTTGGAGTTCACGACCATACCAGCAGATGGAGCCATAGCTGTCTGGGTTTGCAGCCATCTCAGGGGGATGTAACGTCCCTCCAAGACACAGCCTCTCGTGACATCACACATCCTCTCGGGACCGACGTCCTCGTCGGGGTAAGGCAGCGAAGAAGGCATCACGCCGGGAGAGGCGCGCATTTCCGTGGTGCTTGCCAGCCCTGTGGACAACAGAAAAGTCAAACGTGTCAAGCTCAAAAACCATCTGGTTACTCTACTGTTTGATTTCTTGTTCTTGGCCATCCACTGCAGAGGGGCGTGATCAGATACCACCATGAAACGTCGGCCCAGGAGATAGAACCGGCAGGGACTCCAGGCCAGACCAGACTACAGCCAGACATTCTTTCTCCACCGTTGAATAGTTCTTCTCTCTTGGAAGTAACTTTCTGCTTAGGTAGAGAATGGGATGTTCTTCCCGCCATGTGCCTGGGTGAGGACGGCACCCAGACCCACCTCCGAAGCATCCGCTTGGACAATGAATTCCCTTCTTGAAGTCTGGTGCCACCAGGATCGGACTGGAGCAGAGTGCTCGCTTCAGGTTGAGGGAAAGCCGCTCCGCCGCGAGGGTTCCACTTCACCATTCGTGAGTGGCGTTTGGTCACGGTCGCTCAACGGTGCAGCTATGGTAGCAAAATCTGCAATAAAGCGTCTATAGTAGCCAGCGAGGCCCAAAAATGACCTTACTTGCTTCTTGTTGATGGGCTGCGGCTAGTCCTGTATGGCCCGCAGTTTGGCTTCCTGTGGTTTGACCAACCCCGCCCAATGGTGTACCCCAGGTAGTTTGTCTCACTGAAGGCCACCTTGCACTTCTTCGGGTTTGCCGTGAGCCCTGCTTCCTGAGCGAATCCAGCACCGCTTGTACCGGGGTAGGTGGCTGGCCCAATCCTGACTTTGTATAACCACATCATCCAAATAAGCCGCTGCGACTTTTGTGGGGCGCAAGGACTCGATCCATCAGGCGTTGGAACGTGGCAGGTGCCCCGTGGAGACCAAACGGAAGTCGGGTATACTGGTAGAGCCCCCTCCCGGGGTGGCAAAGGCTGTCTTCTCCTCAGACGCTGGGTCGGTCAAGGGCACCTGCCAGTAGCCTTTTGTGAGATCAAGAGTGGTTAGGAAACGAGCATGCCCCAAGGAGTCTATTAAATCATCGACACGAGGCATTGGGTATGCATCAAATTCAGACACTTCATTCAACTTCCGATAGTCATTACAAAATCGTACTGAACCGTCTGGCTTGGGAACCAGACGATGGGACTTCCCAGGCACTGTGGGACTCTTCTTCGACACTCCCACCCCCGCATCTTCCTTACCTCCTTCTGTATAACCACTTTCACGAGCCTCTGGCACGCGGTACGGGCGCTGGTTTACCGTTCGGCCAGGCATGGTGTCGGATCTCATGTTGGACCACCTCTGTGTGACCGGGAAGGGAGGAGAAGACATCCTGGTTCTGCTCCACGAGTTCCAGGGCCATCTGTCGTTGATGTGGGGACAGATTTGGACCCAGCTGAACCTCTTCTCGCGCCGGTTCCTGGGTCTCTCGGGGGGGGTAGAGAGCTGAACAGCGCCTCTCTGGCGTGCCACTTCTTTAAAAGGTTAACATGATAAATCTGCTCAGTTTTCCTTTTATCTGGTTGCCTCACCTTGTAGTTTACTTCTCCCATGCGTTCAATGACCTCATATGGTCCTTGCCAGGTTGCCAGGAATTTGCACTCGGCTGGCACCAGGACCAGCACTCTGTCCCCTGGCTTAAACTCCCTGGGCTGAGCAGATCTGTTGTAGGAGGCTTGCTGTTGCCGCGCTGACTGGCCTCCATGTGTTCCCGCATCATGGGATAGATGCCATTCTCTCCTCCTCATAGCCCCTACATGGTCGATCAGTGTCCGCTGTTGGCATGGCTGCTCCTCCCAGGCCTCCTTGGCGCGATGTCGAGCAGTCCTCTGGGTCTGTAGGAAGCAAGAGCTCAAAGGGTGAAAACCAGTAGAAGACTGAGGTACCTCTCTCACCGCAAATAATATGTATGGTAACAGCTGATCCCAGTTGCGCCCATCTTCCCCCTACCGCTTTCGCGAGCATGGATTTTAGTGTTTTGTTAAAACGCTCGATTGACGGCCATCTGTCTGGGGGTGGTAGACCGAGGTTCTCAGCTGTTTGATTTTCAGTAAAGCACAGAGTTCTTTCATCACCCTGGACATGAATGGAGTCCCTTGGTCCGCCAATATCTCTTTTGGGATTCCCAGACTAGTTGAGACCGGAACAGCTCCTTGGCGATTTGTCTGGATGTAGCCTTCCTCAGCGGAATGGCCTCCGGGTACCGGGACGCCTAGTCCAGAATGACCAGAATGTATTGATGTCCCCCTGGCACTTTTCGGTAAGGGCCCGACTATGTCTAATCCAATCCTCTCAAAGGAGTTTCGATAATGGGCAAAGGGAATGAGCGGGTTTCTATATGTGGGCTTTGGCGCAACCTGCTGACACTCAGGGCAACTACGGCAGTAGTTCTCTATCTCTTTGTGTACTCCTGGCCAAAAGAAACGTTGCATGATTCTTTCCTTAGTCTTCTCTCCCCCAAGTGCGCCCCTAGCGGGTGTGTGTGGGCTAGGTTGAGTACTGTGGCCCGATAGGGCTGTGGCACGAGGAGCTGTTCATGCACTTCCTCATTTTCTTGTTGACTATCTGATATACTAACCCCCGGTTTACTGCGAAATGGGGGTAAGTAGGGGTTGTCTTATCACCTAACACTACACCTTCTAATACCTGCACATTTCTTAAGGCATTTGCAAGAGTAGGATCTTGTAATTGAGCCGTACCATACTGGCCTGTGAGAGGGGGAAGCTCTTGGGTGCCTGGGACGTCTTCTTCACTGGAGAACGGAGCACTTTCCTGGGCTGCGTTCTCTTCTCCCGTATCCGGACCAGTCTCGTGTCTGGCCTGCACCTGCCATCCCTATCAGAGCCGGGCGGGAGTGAGTAACTCGGAGGGATTGCACCGGAGCCTTCCCAGGATGAGTCTTGCCTCTCCGTTTCCGAGGTACTCGGGTTATCCTCTCCTGAGACTCTCTCCAGAGTGGGTAAAAGGCTGGGCAGTCTCGTCCAATTAGGACAGGGACGGGAGGGAATCAACCCCCCGCCCCGTCGTGTGTATGGTTCCCTGTGCGTGGTCATTGTAAGTTCAGTAATGGGGTATTCTCTGGTGTCCCCATGGACACAGGAAACTGGGAGGACTTTCCCCGGTCAGACACGTTGGGCCCACATCAAATCCTTACGCACCAGGGTGGCCCGGCTACCAGAATCCAGTAAGGCCTCCACATCATGGTGATTCACAGTTACCGGGCAGGTGGGGGTGTCGATCTGGGCCGCCATCTCACTACACCCAAGAGCGAGGCAACACGGTGTGTGGGTGCTGAGCTGGAGGACTCGCGCGAGTGGGCATAGGTTCATCGGCTGGTTTCCCACACTGCCAGGAGATATGTCCCATCTCCCCACACCGGTAACACTGTCGAGTTTCCCCTCCTGGTGTACTCTTCTTGGACCCGCCTGGTTTCTGGCTCCCCCTGGAGCCGGGATAAGTCCTGACGTGGCTGGGTTCGAGACCTTGGGGGTCCTTTGGACGGGTTCTTCCCATTTGTGGTGGGGCCGCACTCCTGGGGTCTTTTCGGGAAGCATTCAGCATCTCCGCTGTGGCCTGGTACTTTTCCACAGCTTCCACGGTCAGATCAGCCGTGGTCAAGGCCTGTTGACTGATGAACCGTTTTGCCTCATAAGGCAGGGCGCGTAGGTAACGATCCACCACAACGGCCTCCACCACCGCCGCTGCTGTATTCCTCTGCGGATCCAGCCATTTCCTTGCGCGACTCGGACAAGTTCATGCATCTGCGCCCGAGGAGGTTGGTCTGGTTGGAAGGTCCAGCTGTGAAAGCGCTGGGCCATACCAAACTTTGTGAGTCCATATCTGCTGAGGATCTCAGACTTCAGGGCATCATAGTCAGTAACCTGGTCAGGGGCCCAGGTCCCGGAACAGCTTCAGCGCTCCCTTCCGGTTAGAAAGGGGGCTAACAGACCAACCCACTGTTGCTTGGGCCAGGCTTCCCTAGTGGCCGTGGCCTCAAATGCATGCAGGTATGCCTCAATGTCATCGGTAGCTCCCATCTTAGATATAAAGTCACTTGCCTTTATTGGGCGGGTATTTGGACCACCCTCTGTCTCTGCAACTGCAATTCCTCTGCCTTCAGAAGGTTGGCTTTCTTTTGCTCCTCCAAGAGAGCCACGTTTGCTTGCATCTGGGCTTGCTGGCCAGCAACAAGGGCTTTCAATATGTCCTCCATTTCAGTCGGCGGGGGAGCCTACGGCCAACTTGGAAAACTGGGTGATCAAACCTTCGGTATCCTCCTCTGACATGCACTATTAACGCTGAGCGTGCCCGTATTCTCCACCATCTGTGATGTCACGAGAGGCTACACAGCTTTCAGCGGGATTGCTCAAGTAGTGCAAGGAGACCAGGTTCAACCAAAACAAGGATTTTATTAAAGGTCTTGGGAAACTAACCGAAATTATAACACAATTCTGTTCTCTGGTGGCTCTTAAGGGTTAACAGTTCAGGGATGTCTCTTCCACATCCAAAATCATAACTCTCCCTCGCTCAAATAACTTTTCCCCAGCCTTACTGTATTCCACGTTGCAGCTAGTGGCCAACCCAGCAAAACGTCCTTCCAAATGTCCCACACGTATTTCCCACAGGTGCATATATCCAAAGGTGAGTATTTCCCAAAGGTAAGTATCTCCAAATCCTTATATTCCTCATGGAAGTGGACGTGCAGGCACTCTTGTCCCCCAGAGAGCCCAGTTGGAGACGTCTCTTCCCTTCAACAAACCTTCAGCTCATCAGCTCCATGATTGGTTTCAGCTGCGCGGAGATTGGCCATAGAGGGTTGGAGTTCCCGACCATACCAGCAGATGGAGCCATAGCTGTCTGGGTTTGCAGCCATCTCAGGGGGATGTAACGTCCCTCCAAGACACAGCCTCTCGTGACATCACAGTACACACAACAAACCTATACGGAACAAGATCCCACAACCCACTAGTGCCAACAGGCTACCTAAGTATGGACCCCAATCAGAGACAACGAGCTACAGCTGCCTCTGATTGGGAACCACCCTGGCCAACATAGATCTAAACGATCTAGAAACTAAACATAGAAAACATAACATAGAAACTACACACCCTGGCTCAACATTTAAGAGTCCCCATAGCCAGGGCGTGACAGTACCCCCCCAAAGGTGCGGACTCCGACCGCACAACCTAAACATAACAGGGTAGGGGCCGGGTGGGCATTCCGCCTCGGAGGCGGATCCGGCTCCGGGCGTGACCACCACCTATAATCCGCCTCCTTGTTGCGCCCCTGGTCTGGTCTGGACCTCGGCGTGCTGCTTCCCCTCTCCTTCCCCCCACGAAGTACCAAGCCCTGTCTGGACCCTGGTGTGGGAGACCCCGAACCTAGAGAGGGGCTGACGTCTGGGTCTGGACTGGAACCGCTGACTGGAGCTGGACCCGACGACGGTGGAGCGAACTGCTCTGACTCCGGCGTGGAGCCGCTGACCGGAGCTGGATCAGGCACCGGTGGAGCGGACTGCTCTAGCTCCGGAGTGGAGCAGCTGACCAGGCACGGGCCGTGCCGGACTGGACACACGCACCACTGGCTTAATGCGAGGAACAGGAACAGGCCGGACCAGGCTGGCGACATGCACCACTGGCTTGGTGCGGGGAGCAGGAACGGGCCGGGCCGGACTGGGAACACGCACCACTGGCTTGGTGCGGGGAGCAGGAACGGGCCGGGCCGGACTGGGAACACGCACCACTGGCTTGGTGCGGGGAGCAGGAAGGGCCGTACCGGACTGTGGAGGCGGACTGGAGGTCTGGAGCGGAGAGCTGACACAACCCGTCCTGGCTGGATGCCTACTTCCACACAATATGTGTGAGGCATTAGCACAGGACGTATGGGGCTGTGCACGCGTACTGGCGATACAGTACGTAGCACCGGTGCAGGATATACGGGACCAAGGAGGCGTACTGGAGACCACGAGCGTTGAGCCGGCACACCCCGTCCAGGCTGAATTCCCATCTTCGCACGACACGTGCGTGGTGCTAGCACAGGACGTACAGGACTGTGCCGGAACACTCGCGGCACAGTACGTAGCTCCGCATAACACGGAGCCTGCCCAGTCACACGCTTCCTTGCATGAGTACGGGGAGTTGGCTCTGCTCTAACACTAGGCTCCGCCAACCACCCTTTTAGCCCCCCCAAAAATGTTTATCGGGGCTGTCTCCCGGGCTTCCTCCTCGGCCGGCACCTTCTGCGTTGCCGCTGCTCCTCTCTATAGCGCGCCTCCACTGTCTCCTCCCAAGGACGGCGATCCATTCCGGCCTGAATCTCCTCCCAAGTCCAGGATCCCTTCCCGTCCAGGATCTCCTCCTAGGTCCAGGCTGTCTGCTCCTGGACACGCTGCTTGGTTCTTAGTTGGTGGGATCTTCTGTCACGATCGTTTAAAGACTGGTCGAACCAAGGCGCAGCGTGATAAGCGTACATGTTTATTAAATGAATAAACACACGACAAAACAACAAACAAACAAAGTCTTAAGGTACACACAACAAACCTATACGGAACAAGATCCCACAACCCACTAGTGCCAACAGGCTACCTAAGTATGGTCCCCAATCAGAGACAACGAGCTACAGCTGCCTCTGATTGGGAACCACCCTGGCCAACATAGATCTAAACGATCTAGAAACTAAACATAGAAAACATAACATAAAAACTACACACCCTGGCTCAACATTTAAGAGTCCCCATAGCCAGGGCGTGACAACCTGCCATCACTGTTGTTAACAAAACTGTGGGAAAACAGTATCCGACAGGCGGGGGCGAAGGACACTGTCTACCGTTGCGAAGGACACTGTCTACTGACTAAATAATGGTGCCAGAAGAGATGTCTGCCATTTTACGAGCTCCTAGCCAATTGTGCTATTTTGTGTTTTTTCGCATTGTTTGTAACTTATTTTGTACATAATGTTTCTGCCACAGTATATATCTGGATATCAGAACAGGGATTACTCACCTCAAATTGGACGAAGATGTTTTATTTAATGAGTTGGACATGAAGAATTTACTGCAGATACCGGACCAGGCCCAAATCCCGTCATTCGCATGAAGAAAAGACGCCGATACAGGGGACGCAGGTCCGGGTGCCTCATCAGAATTCGTCGGCGAGTGGGTAACCCGCCTCTACCATCCGTCCTATTGGCCAACCTACAATCATTGGATAATAAACTGGATGAGCTCCGTTCAAGACTATCCTACCAAGGGGACAATAAAAACTGTAATATCTTATGTTTCACCGAGTTGTGGCTGAACGACGACATGAATAATATACAGTTGGCTGGGTTTTCCATGCATTGGCAAGACAGAACAGCTGCCTCTGGTAAGACAAGGGGTGGCGGTCTGTGTCTATTTGTCAGTAACAGCTTTTGCGCAAAGTCTAATATTAAGGAAGTCTCTAGGTTTTGTATCATATGATGAGCTGTAGACCACACTATATATACCAAGAGAGTTTTCATCTATATTTTTCTTAGCTGTCTATTTACCACCACAAACCGATGCTAGCACTAAGACCGCACTCAACGAGCTGTATAAGGCCACAAGCAAACAAGACATTTCTCATCCAGAGGCGGCACTCCTTGTGGCCAGGGACTTTAATGTAGGGAAACTTAAATCCGTTTTACCTCATTTCTACCAGCATGTTAAAACCAGAGGAAAAAATACTCTAGACCACCTTTTCTCCACACACAGTGATGCTTACAAAGCTCTCCCTCGCCCTCCATTTGGCAAATCGGACAATAATTATATCCTCCTGATTCCTGCTTACAAGCAAAATCTAAAGCAGGAAGTACCAATGACTCGCTCAATACGGAAGTGGTCAGATGAAGCAGATGCTAAGCTACAGGACTGTTTTGCTAGCACAGACTGGAATATGTTTCGGGATTCATCCGATGGCATTGATGAGTATACCACATCAGTCACCGCCTTCATCAATAAGTGCATCGATGATGTCGTCCCCACAGTGACCGTACGTACATACCCCAACCAGAAGCCATGGATTACATGCAACATCCACACTGAGCTAAAGGGTAGAGCTGCCGCTTTCAAGGAGCGGGACTCTAACCCGGACCCTTAGAAAAAATCCCGCTATGCTCTCCGACGAACCATCAAACAGGCAAAGCATCAATACAGGACTAAGATTGAATCCTACTAAACCGGCTCTGATGCTCGTCGGATGTGGCAGGGCTTGCAAACTATTACGGACTACAAAGGGAAGCCCAGCCGCAAGTTGCCCAGTGACACGAGCCTACCAGACGAGCTAAATGACTTCTATGCGCGCTTCGAGGCAAGCAACACGGAAGCATGCATGAGCCGATATGAGTAAGACCTTTCAACAGGTCAACATTCACAAGGCTGCAGGGCCAGATGGATTACCAGGATGTGTACTCCGAGCACGCGCTGACCAACTGGCAAGTGTCTTCACTGACATTTTCAACCTGTCCCTGGTCGAGTCTGTAATACCTACGTTTCAAGCAGATCACCATAGTCCCTGTACCCAAGAACACCAAGGTAACCTGCCTACATGACTACAGACCCGCAGCACTCATGTCGGTAGCCATGAAGTGCTTTGAAAGGCTGGTCATGGCTCACATCAACACCATCATCCCAGAAACCCTAGACCCACTCCAATTTGCATACCGTCCCAACAGATCCACAGATGACGCAATCTCTATTGCACTCCACACTGCCCTTTCACACCTGGACAAAAGGAACACCTACGTGAGAATGCTGTTCATTGACTACAGCTCAGCGTTCAACACCATAGTGCCCTCAAAGCTCATCACTAAGCTAAGGACCCTGGGACTAAACACCTCCCTCTGCAACTGGATCCTGGACTTCCTAATGGGACGCCCCCAGGTGGTAAGGGTAGGCAACAACATATCTGCCACGCTGATCCTCAACACAGGGGCCCCTCGGGTGCGTGCTCAGTCCCCTCCTGTAGTCCCTGTTCACCCATGACTGCGTGGCCAAGCACGACTCCAACACCGTCATTAAGTTTGCCGACGACACAACGGTGGTAGACCTGATCACTGGCGACAGCGAGGCAGTGAGGCAGCCCATTGCCAAAGACTCAAATTGTCTCCAGCCAGCCTAGCCATAGACTGTTCTCTCTGCTACCGCACGGCAAGCAGTACCAGTACACCAAGTCTGGAACCAAAAGGACCATGAACAGCTTTTATCCCCAAGCCATAAGACTGCTAAACAAGACTGCTAAATAGTTACTCATATGGATACCCGGACTACCTGCATTGACCCTTTGTTCTCTTCCACTGACTATATGCACACACACTGGACTCTACTCACACATACTTACACATACTTACACTGACACTCCAACACACACATATACACACACACACTACATACGCCCACACACACATAACACGCACACACATGCATACTGACACCACACACACACACACACACACACACACACACACACACACACACACACACACACACACACACACACACACACACACACACACACACACACACACACACACACACACACACACACACACACACACACACAAATACATACTTTCACACTCACCACATTTGCTGCTGCTACTGTCTATTATCTATCCTGTTGCCTAGTCACTTTACCCCTACCTACAGTATACTGCTACTACTGTCTATTATCTATCCTGTTGCCTAGTCACTTTACCCCTACCTACAGTATACTGCTGCTACTGTCTATTATCTATCCTGTTGCCTAGTCACTTTACCCCCTACCTACAGTATACTGCTGCTACTGTCTATTATCTATCCTGTTGCCTAGTCACTTTACCCCCTACCTACAGTATACTGCTGCTACTGTCTATTATCTATCCTGTTGCCTAGTCACTTTACCCCCTACCTACAGTATACTGCTGCTACTGTCTATTATCTATCCTGTTGCCTAGTCACTTTACCCCTACCTACAGTATACTGCTGCTACTGTCTATTATCTATCCTGTTGCCTAGTCACTTTACCCCTACCTACAATATACTGCTGCTACTGTCTATTATCTATCCTGTTGCCTAGTCACTTTACCCCTACCTACAGTATACTGCTGCTACTGTCTATTATCTATCCTGTTGCCTAGTCACTTTACCCCTACCTACAGTATACTGCTGCTACTGTCTATTATCTATCCTGTTGCCTAGTCACTTTACCCCTACCTACAGTATACTGCTGCTACTGTCTATTATCTTTCCTGTTGCCTAGTCACTTTACCCCTACCTACAGTATACTGCTGCTACTGTCTATTATCTATCCTGTTGCCTAGTCACTTTACCCCTACCTACAGTATACTGCTGCTACTGTCTATTATCTATCCTGTTGCCTAGTCACTTTACCCCTACCTACAGTATACTGCTGCTACTGTCTATTATCTATCCTGTTGCCTAGTCACTTTACCCCTACCTACAGTATACTGCTGCTACTGTCTATTATCTATCCTGTTGCCTAGTCACTTTACCCCTACCTACAGTATACTGCTGCTACTGTCTATTATCTATCCTGTTGCCTAGTCACTTTTACCCCCTACCTACAGTATACTGCTGCTACTGTCTATTATCTATCCTGTTGCCTAGTCACTTTACCCCTACCTACAGTATACTGCTGCTACTGTCTATTATCTATCCTGTTGCCTAGTCACTTTACCCCTATCTACAGTATACTGCTGCTACTGTCTATTATCTATCCTGTTGCCTAGTCACTTTACCCCTATCTACAGTATACTGCTGCTACTGTCTATTATCTATCCTGTTGCCTAGTCACTTTACCCCTACCTACAGTATACTGCTGCTACTGTCTATTATCTATCCTGTTGCCTAGTCACTTTACCCCTACCTACAGTATACTGCTGCTACTGTCTATTATCTATCCTGTTGCCTAGTCACTTTACCCCTACCTACAGTATATATACATACTGTAGTTACGTCAATTACCTCGCACCCCTGCACATCGACTGGGTACTGGTACTCCCTGTAAATAGATAGTCATGTTATTACCTCGCACCCCTGCACATCGACTGGGTACTGGTACTCCCTGTAAATAGATAGTCATGTTATTTTTACTCATTATTGTTATTTGTTATTCACTGTGTATTTATTCATCATGTCACTATTTCTATAAAAAAATGGTGTCTTTATCTTTAACTCTGCATTGTTGGAAAAGGACCCGTATGTAAAAATTTCACTGTTAGTCTACACCTGTTGTTTACAAAGCATGTGACAAATAAAATGTGATTTGATTTGAACAACATTTGTGAAAGAGCTGAAAGCATCTGTTGTGTTCGTGGCAGGCCCAGAGCCCACTGACCCCTCACAGTCACACTGAGAGTGGGGGATAGGTTTGAGCTAGCATGTAGAAGGGACACATAGGATGTATTGGCTGTATTGGAAGCGCTTGTGTGAACTGTGGAAAACACTTTGTGACGGCTGTGTGATCACACACTAGACAGAATAAAAAAATCCATGATCTGTTCCTATTGAACTGCATATTAACACCTTGTCACATTGTCTCACGTGGAGGGGATGTAATGGAAAATGATTGACCCTGCCGACTGTGACATTTAACCCCTAGTGACCGTGACATTTTTGTCATTTAGCGGACGCTCTTATCCAGAGCGACTTACAGGAGCAATTAGGGTTAAGTGCCTTTCTCAAGGGCAAATCGACAGGTCTTTCACCTAGTCGGTTTGGGGATTCGAACCAGCAACCTTTCGATTACTGGCACAAAGCTCTTAACTGCTAGGCTACCTGTGACCCCTCTGACTGATCCCCACTCCTACTGACCTGAGCTACATTATAGCGAAATGAACTTTATTTACATACTTGTAACTTCCCTGAGCTACATCATAGTGAACTGAACTTTATTTACAAACCCTTCTCCACTTTCTCGTTCCTCCTTAATCCTCCACCTCCTCTCTCTCCTCCCTCTCTGCAGATGACTTTGTCAACCACTTTGAAAAAAAGGTTGATGACATCCGCTCCTCTTTCACTCAGCCTACTGAGTCCACTGGTCCCATTCACACATAACTACCCTACGCCTTGACCTCTTTCTCCCCTCTCTCTCCAGATGAAATCCTGTGACTAGTGATGTCTGGCCGCCCGACAACCTGCCCACTTGACCCCATCCCCTCCCTTCTCTAGACCATCTCTGGAGACATTCTCCCATTCCTCACTTCCGTCATCAACTCATTCCTGACCACTGGCTGCGTCCCCTCTGACTTTACATTTACGTCATTTAGCAGACGCTCTTATCCAGAGCGACTTACAGTTAGTGAATACATATTTTTTTTTTTTATACTGTCCCCCCATGGGAATCGAACCCACAACCCTGGCGTTGCAAACGCCATGCTCTATCAACTGAGCTACATCCCTGCCGGCCATTCCCTCCCCTACCCTGGACGACGCTGGGCCAATTGTGCGCCACCCATGAGTCTCCCGGTCGCGGCCGGCTGCGACAGAGCCTGGATTCGAACCAGGATCTCTAGTGGCACAGTTAGCACTGCGATGCAGTGCCTTAGACCACTGCGCCACTCAGGAGTAGACGGCCAGAGTCGCTCCCCTCCTCAAGAAACCAACACTTGACCCCTCTCACGTCAAAAACTACAGACCGGTATCTCTTTATTTTCTGTCCAAAACACTTGAGCCTGCTGTCTCTGACCAACTCTCTATTTATCTCTCTCAGAACAATCTTCTTGACCCTAACCAGTCAGGCTTCGAGACAGCTCACTCAACTGAGACCACTCTCTTCTGTGTCACAGAGGCTCTCCGCTCTGCCAAAGCTGACTATCTCATTTTACATTTACCAGACGCTCTTATCCAGAGCGACTTACAGTTAGCACATACATTATTTTATTGAACCCACAACCCTGGCATTGCAAACGCTATGCTCTACCAACTGAGCTACATCCCCTGCCAGCCATTCCCTCCCCTACCCTGGGCCAATTGTGCGCCGCCCCATGGGTCTCCCGGTCGAGGCCGGCTACAACAGAGCCTGGATTCGAACCAGGATCTCTAGTGGCACAGCTAGCACTGCGATGCAGTGCCTTAGACCACTGCGCCACTCGGGCGATCTCCTCTGTTCTCATCCTCCTAGATCTATCCACTGCCTTCGACACTGTGAACCATCAGATCTTCCTCTCGGGGTTGGGCGTCTCAGGCTCTGCACACTCCTGGATTGCATCCTACCTGGCAGGTCGCTCCTAACAGGTGGCGTGGAGAGGATGCACCATGTGCTCTCACTACTGGTGTCCCCCAGGGCTTGGTTCTAGGCCCTCTACTCTTTTCTCTTTACACAGTCACTCGGCTCCGTCATATCCTCACATGGTCTCTCCTATCATCGCTATGCGGATGACACTCAACTACTCTTCTCCTTCCCCCCTTCTGACACCCAGGTGGTGACACGCATCTCTGCGTGCCTGGCAGACATCTCAGCTTGGATGGCGGCCCACCACCTCAAGCTCAACCTCGACAAAACGGAGCTGTTCGTCCTCCCGGGAAAGGCCTTCCTGCTCCAAGACCTCTCCATCATGGTTAACAACTCCACGGTGTCCCCCTCCCAGAGTGCAAATAATCTTGGAGTGACCCTGGACAACACCCTGCCGTTCTCTGCAAACATCAATGCAATGACTTGCTCCTGCAGGTCCGTGATCTAAAACATCCGTAGAGTACGACCTTCCCTCCCACAGGAAGCAGCGGTAGGTCCTAATCGAGGCACTTGTCGTCATACTTCTACCTTTCCTAAGCTACATTATAGTGAAATGAACTTTATTTATGTACTTGTACCTTTCCTTAGCTACATTATAGTGAAATGAACTTTATTTACATACTTGTACCTTCCCTGAGCTACATTATAGTGAAATTAACTTTATTGATATACTTGTACTTTCCCTGAGCAACATTATAGTGAAATTAACTTTATTTACATAGAAATGAAATATCAATCATAATTCATTCTTATTGTACTGTAAAGGAATAACAATGCGGATCACAATGGATATTTGTTTATTTATTTTATTTAACCTTTATTTAACTTGGCAAGTCAGTTAAGAACAAATTCTTATTTACAATGACGGCCTACCAAAAGGCAAAAGGCCTCCTGCGGGGACGGGGATATGAATACATCAGATGTGTTCAGTAGTTCTCTAGCACCTGTTGATGTGGCCATCTGTTTTAACTCGACAGAGTTTGATTTCCAAGGACATCTTCAAGCCATAATACCAGGTCCAGAGAAGATCAGTAGAGAAGTACTGTACAGGCAGGCCAGTTATAGAAGGGCCAACAGACGCGTGGTGCTGGCCTGCTGCTGAGACAAATGAAAACATCTCGGGGTTTGTTTGGTCTGAGAGAACGTTGCTTTTGTCTTTGGAGAGCTAGTCACTGTCTGACAGGTTCAGAAAGTGTATAGTGAGTATTTGCGTGGCAGGAGCTTGTGGCTTGCCATGACGACCCTTTGGCTAGGATCTGGAACACCCCATTCACTACAAAGTGCACTACTTTTGAAACTATAGGTGCCATTTTAGATTGGCCCCCAGATTGAGAGATTGCGCTGCCCTGTGATGACCCATTACGAAGGATTTGGAACTTCCAGACTGAGATGCTGTCCTAAAGCTTTGTTGTTCACCCTCTGGGGTCTGACCACTGATGGGTCGAAGGAATTAGATTTCTGGTTGTCCGATCGGTCAAATATATAGACACTCCAGCCCACCCAACTACCTCATCCCCATATTGTTATTTATTTTGCTCATTTGGACCCCAGTATCTCTATTTGCACGTCATTTTCTGCACATCTATCACTCCAGTGTTAATACTAAATTGTAATTATTTTGCACTATGGCCTATTTACTGCCTTACCTCAATAACTTACTACATTTTCACACACTGTATATAGATTTTCTATTGTGTTTTTGACTGTACGTTTTGTTTATCCCATATGTAACTCTGTGTTGTTGTTGTTTTACCGCACTGCTTTGCTTTATCTTGGCCAGGTCGCAGTTGTAAATGAGAACTTGTTCTCAACTGGCTTACCTGGTTAAATAAAGGTTAAATAAAAAAAATATGTCAGGGGGGCTCAGACCCCATCACAGATGACTCCCCCTCATTCTCTTCCTAAAGTCCCTCTCAGGATCCCATGCTGCTGTGCAAATTGAGCAAAAAGCTCCCATTATGTTCTTTAAAAAAAGACACTGATTCATACAGCAGCCTTTGTTTTTCTAGGAATGAGACACAGATTATCTGGAAGTTCTTCTATCCATAAAACCAAACGCCATACAATTTAGGCAGGCAGGGGGTCCCTTAAGCAGCGTACATATCGGACTTCTGTCTATTTGCCCAATTCATTCACTGGCTGCATGGCTGTTCTATTTGCATCCCCATGGCGTGTGTGTTTTCCTAATCTTTTCTAAGTTAAGTCTTTGTTTTTTGCTGACAGCAGGCGGTTGTCGTGGTGATGTGGAGAGTGGAAAAAGGAAGCCAACGTGTTAAGAGGAGATACCAACAGTTCTGAGGTGTGATCACCAGATTCTCACCTCCCACATGTGAGATGCTGATATCAAGAAGAAGTCATTATCACATCTCTGCAGGGAAGAAAATAATATGCAGAGAGAATTATTTATATTTGGCTGTCGGTAGAGACAGTTAGGTCTTTCATTTTTACTTACAGTGCATTCGGAATGTATTCAGACCCCTTGCTTTTTCCACATTTGTTTACGTTACAGCCTTATTCTAAAATGGATTAAATAAAAAATTTACCTAATTAATGTACACACAATACCCCGTAATGAGAAAGCGAAAACAGATCTTGAGAAATTTTTGGAAATGTATTAAAAATAAAAAGCAGAAATACCTTATCTACATAAGTATTCAGACCCTTTACTATGAGACTCGAAATTGAGCTCAGGTGCATCCTGTTTCCATTGATCATCCTTGAGATGTATCTACAACTTGATTGGAGTCCACCTGTGGTAAATTAAATTGATTAGACATGATTTGGAAAGGCACACACTTGTCTATATAAGGTCCCACAGATGACAGTGCACGTCAGAGCAAAAACCAAGCCATGAGGTCAAAGGAATTATCTGTAGAGCTCCGAGACAGGATTATTCAAGGCACAGATCTGGGGAAGTGTACCAAAAAAATTCTGCAGCATTTAAGGTCCCCAAGAACACAGTGGGCTCCATCATTCTTAAATGGAAGAAGTTTGGAACCACCAAGACTCTTCCTAGAGCTGGCCGCCCGGCCAAAATGAGCAATCGAGGGAGAAGGGCCTTTGTCAGGGAGGTGACCAAGAACCCGATGGTCACTCTGACAGAGCTCTTGAGTTCCTCTGTGGAGATGGGAGAACCTTCCAGAAGGACAACCATCTCTGCAGCACTTCACCAACTAGGCCTTTATGGTAGAGTGGCCAGACGGAAGCCACTCCTCAGTAAAAGGCACAAGACAGCCCGCTTGGAGTTTGCCAAAAGGCACCTAAAGACTCTCAGACCATGATAAAGAAGATTGTCTGGTCTGATGCAACCAAGATTGAAATATTTGGCCTGAATGCCAAGCATCACGTCTGGAGGAAACCTGGCACCATCCCTACGGTGAAGCATGATGGTGGCAACATCATGCTATGGGGATGTTTTTCAGCTGCAGGGACTGAGAGACTAGTCAGGATCAAAGGAAAGATGAACGGAGCAAAGTACAGAGAGATCCTTGATGAAAACCTGCTCCAGAGTGCTCAGGACCTCAGACTGGGGTGAAGGTTCACCTTCCAATCGAACATCTCTGGAGAGACCTCAAAGTAGCTGTGCAGCAAAGTTCCCCATCCAACCTGACAGAGCTTGAGAGGATCTGCAGAGAAGAATGGGAGGAACTCCTCAAATACATGTGTGCCAAGCTTGTAGCATCATACCCAAGAAGACTCAAGGCTGTAATCGCTGCCAAAGGTGCTTCAACAAAGTACTGAGCAAAGGGTCTGAATACTTATGTAAATGTGATATATCCGTTTTCTATTTTTAATAAATTAGCAAAAATTTATAAAAAACACTTTTTGCCTTGTCATTATGGGGTATTGTGTGTAGATTGATGAGGGGGAAAAAACAATTTAATCAATTTTAGATTAAGGCTGTAACCTAACAAAATGTGGAAAAAGTAAAGGGGTCTGAATATTTTCTGAAGGCACTGTATGATTCATAATCTATTCCAATGTAATGAGTTCTGTCTAGTAACCCATAGTCATAGTTCTACACTCAGTGTACCAAACATTAGGAACACCTTCCTAATACTGAGTTGCACTCAGAACAGCCTCAATCCGTTGGGCATGGACTCTACAAGGTGTCGAAAGCGTTCCACAGGGATGCTGGCCCATGTTGACTCCAATGCTTCCCACCGTTGTGACAAGTTGGCTGGATGTCCTTTGGGTGGTGGACCATTCTTGATACACATGGGAAAATGTTGAGCATGAAAAACCCAGCAGCATTGCAGTTCTTGACACAAACCGGTGCGCCTGGCACCTACTACCATTCCATGTTCAAAGGCACTTAAATATTTTGTCTTGCCCATTCACCCTCTGAATGGCACACATACACAATCCATGTCTCAATTGTCTGAAGGCTTAGAAATCCTTATTTAACCTGTCTCATCCCCTTCATCTACACTGACTGAAGGTGATTTAACAGCTGACATCAATAAGGGATAATAGCTTTCACCTGGTCGGTCTATGTGGTCCTCTGTAGCTCAGCTGGTAGAGCACGGCGCTTGTAATGCCAAGGTAGTGGGTTCGATCCCCGGGACCACCCATACTTCAAAAATGTATGCACGCACGTCTGTAAGTCGCTTTGGATAAAAGCGTCTGCTAAATGGCATATTATTATTATTTATGTCATGGAAAGAGCAGGTGTTCATAATATAGGGCGGCAGGTAGCTTAGTGGTTAAGAGCGTTGTGCCAGTAACCGAAAGGTCGCTGGTTCTAATCCCTGAGCCGACTAGGTGAAAAATCTGTTGATGTGCCCTTGAGCAAGGCACTTAACCCTAATTGCTCCTGTAAGTCGCTCTGGATAAGAGCGTCTGCTAAATGACAAAAAAAATATATATATACAGTGGGGAGAACAAGTATTTGATACACTGCCGATTTTGCAGGTTTTCCTACTTACAAAGCATGTAGAGGTCTGTAATTTTTATCATAGGTACACTTCAACTGTGAGAGACGGAATCTAAAACAAAAATCCAGAAAATCACATTGTACGATTTTTAAGTAATTAATTTGCATTTTATTGCATGACATAAGTATTTGATACATCAAAAAAGCAGAACTTAATATTTGGTACAGAAACCTTTGTTTGCAATTACATAGATCATACGTTTCCTGTAGGTCTTGACCAGGTTTGCACACACTGCAGCAGGGATTTTGGCCCACTCCTCCATACAGACCTTCTCCAGATCCTTCAGGTTTCGGGGCTGTCGCTGGGCAATACGGACTTTCAGCTCCCTCCAAAGATTTTCTATTGGGTTCAGGTCTGAGACTGGCTAGGCCACTCCAGGACCTTGAGATGCTTCTTACGGAGCCACTCCTTAGTTGCCCTGGCAGTGTGTTTCGGTCGTTGTCATGCTGGAAGACCCAGCCACGACCCATCTTCAATGCTCTTACTGAGGGAAATAGGTTGTTGGCCAAGATCTCGCGATACATGGCCCCATCCATCCTCCCCTCAATACGGTGCAGTCGTCCTGTCCCCTTTGCAGAAAAGCATCCCCAAAGAATGATGTTTCCACCTCCATGCTTCATGGTTGGGATGGTGTTCTTGGGGTTGTACTCATCCGTCTTCTTCATCCAAACACGGCGAGTGGAGTTTAGACCAAAAAGCTCTATTTTTGTCTCATCAGACCACATGACCTTCTCCCATTCCTCCTCTGGATCATCCATATGGTCATTGGCAAACTTCAGACGGGCCTGGACATGCGCTGGCTTGAGCAGGGGGACCTTGCGTGCGCTGCAGGATTTTAATCCATGGCGGCGTAGTGTGTTACTAATGGTTTTCTTTGAGACTGTGGTCCCAGCTCTCTTCAGGTCATTGACCAGGTCCTGCCATGTAGTT